>NC_072472.1:24490790-24539431 GCF_027596085.1 Anoplopoma fimbria | reverse complement strand
ATTGTCTTAATCATGGGCAACAGTGGGTTGGTTCACTTACTATATTATCATTTGGAAGGCATGTGGCGTAGTGGAGAGCAAGGTAGTTCTCCAATCAGAGGGTCGGTGGTTCGATACCCGGCTTCGGCAGTCGATGTGTCCTTGGGCAAGACACTTAACCCCAAGTTGCTCCTGAAGGCCATCGGTGTGGACTGGATGATGAATGTTAGTTAGAGTCTGATGGTGGCACCTTGATGGTAGCCTGTCATCAGTGTGTGAATGGGTGAATGATATGTAACATACTACTGACTGTAAGTCGCTCTGGAGAAAAGCGTCTGCTACATGACTATAATGTAATGTAATGTAATATCCCCAAACCGGCTTCTTTCTCGGAAGACGTTTCGACATGTTGCACAGGTGTACACAATAGTAATCAAGCTAATGATGGCTGGATTCCATTTACATTACAGTCATGTAGCAGACGCTTTTATCCAAAGCGACTTACAGGAAGTGTGTTCAACATAGGTATTCAAGAGAACTACTAGTCACCAGAAGTCATCAGTGCATCTCCTTTCTTAAACAAGCATCTTAAAGCATAAACCAGAGCAAAAGTACAGTGCAGAGGCAGATTACTACGAAAACAATAATTGCAACAGACTAATCCGAATATAGTAAGTGCTACAGTGGTTCACTTACTATATTATCATTTGGAAGGCATATCCCCAAACCGGCTTCTTTCTCGGAAGACGTTTCTAACGTTTATAATCAGATTTGTTAGTAGGATCGACAAAAAACTGAATAAGTCAATTTTAATTGTTGAATAGCACTGTCTATGGAAAGGCAAGAAAATAAGTAGTCAAATATTCAGTAAATGCATCTATCTTGACTCTGCGTAAAGAGAAAAGATCCTCTTGCAGAACTTTATGTTTTGAACGCATTATATCAGCAGTTAGATAAATGCACATCTCACAGGTGTACACAATAGTAATCAAGCTAATGATGGCTGGATTCCATTTAGCTGCAGTTCCAGGCTCCTAGTTTTGTGAATGCTTGTTCACAGTAGCCCAATCCCAATGTCCCCCATAAGGTCTCAAACCCTGAACCTTCAGGGTTTGACTGACGTCACATGGTTAAATGGTTGAGTGTGAGAGACTGTGGGCTTGAAATGCTGTAAATACTAATTGGACAGCACTTTGGTGCAACATATCGTTATGTGCAATTGTTGATATTTCTTTTAACTTTTTACTCCCTGTTTTGAACGTCTTCCAGGCTCTTTCCTCACAAGATGGGAGGTCATTTCAAATATTCTATTTTTCTCTTTTTGTCAGAACAGCTTCAATGACAAAATGAAATGTTTGATGAATAAATCTGTGTCATATAATCTCTGCTTCCATTTCTCCAATTCCATGTGTTTTTATGTTCTATCTTTAATCCTAACGTTTCTGAGTAAATGTTATTTACCAGGCTGATCACCTATTTGCAGTCCTCTTTGTTACCTTTCTTTACATCTCTATGCTTCCAGTGGTAATCCTGCGTTTAACGTCACATGAATTTTGAGTAATTCCCTTTGGCAAAGTCTGAAGAAATGCAGATTTATGGAAAGGGTTCATAAAGGGCTCCAAATATCTGGGAGAGCCCTCAAACACTTGATGATTTGACAGTGGGACAGCCCTAAACCCCCACGGCCTCAAAGTCTGTGAGTCAGTACGTGTAGAGATCGGGATTGGGCCTGTCACTGTTCAATGGGCAAGTTGAATAGAACAGAACCATCTGTTATAAGTAACAGATGTAGCCCTACAATGAAAAGTCAAAACTCAAACTCCATTTCTTTGTGAACCACTTAACTTAATATTCTGAAATAACCCCTGCCTACTAAAGCTACTTATTTTCTCTTACTTTATACTAGCACTGGTGTGTGATACCCAATACAGCGTGAGATAAGTATGAGATGCAGTAAAACATATTGTACCGAGAAAATGTCAGTAATCAGAGACAATATATTTTACACAAAAAAGACAACCTGGGATGTTAAAGGAATTGAGAATAAATGCAGTCAGCTCATGTTACCAAAGTATTTAAACAGAAATTTAAGCTTTTCACAGTGACTGAACATCATCTGAACTTTTGCTTTAACAAAGAAACATTTTGAGGCTGAAAAATAATGTGTAGTGTATAATACAAGTATGTTATGCTTTTACGAGAATTTAAGCATAAATCAGATGTGGTTTTTTTTAATGGGTGTACTGGAGTACATTGTTATTGCAGCCGTGAGTTTTATTTGGAATGTGGCTATACATTATTAAAAGTCTGGGAGATGAGCATCAAGTCTTTTTAAACCATCCCACAGGCTCTCCTCTGACTTGTGGTGGATTCCAGTTGAGGCCATCGTCTCGGTCACATGCGGTGTATATTGTCCCGAGTGGCGGGCTGTAAGGAGTGGTCCAGGGCAGCAGCGGGGTTGCCCTGGGTAACGGCGAGGGTGGCCTGCTCCGGCAATACACTGGGGTCTGTTAGGATGGCCGTGGTGGTACTCAGGATACGGAGTGAACTGAGAACCACTGAGGGGGACACGCAGGGAGACGACAAACACAGATTATAGCCAGTGTGAAGGTACTTTGACGATCATACGGAGTAAGATAATGGGTTTAGATCTATGTTGAGATTACAAGTTTTACTTCACTCACTGGGTCTTAGGGCAGGCAGGGAACAGTGCTGGTCCAGCCAGGACAGAGTGGATCGACACAAGTCCTCCACGCTGGCAGTGGACACCATTCCATTATAGGACTCGAACAGCGGCTCGATGATTATACTGAACTGACGCTGGGTTGAGGAAAGATGTCATTTAAATGTGACATACTAAAGTTCTTGTTGTCCTAACGTTACTTATTTGATATTAAAGGAACAGCTCGCCCAAAATAAAAAGTTCATTGTTTCGCCCCCCAGAAAATACATTTAAAACAGAAGCTGTATTTTTATTTCAGCAAATGTCACTAGTAGATAGGGTATCTTTTGGGGGACTATTTTCAACTTTTTTTAATAGAAGATTTTGCATGCTAAAATCAAAGATTTTACTGTTTTGCGTGCAAAACAGTAAAATTATAAAGTATTTTCTATTCTATGCTTTTCTATAGTTTTAACCTATAAAGCTCTGTGGCACAGAGATAATCAGATTTGTTAGTAGGATCGACAAAAAACTGAATAAGTCAATTTTAATTGTTGAATAGCACTGTCTATGGAAAGGCAAGAAAATAAGTAGTCAAATATTCAGTAAATGCATCTATCTTGACTCTGCGTAAAGAGAAAAGATCCTCTTGCAGAACTTTATGTTTTGAACGCATTATATCAGCAGTTAGATAAATGCACATCTCTTTAGGGACCATAGAAAATACTTCTATATTAATGCTGAGGAAACACCCTGAAGGTGCATTTGTGCAACAAACAAAGATGATAAAATGGTAATCTAACCCTTTTATCTTGCCTCCAAGATAAGGGCAGCAGATTGGGTGATCAATGATGAAAGAGTTATGGGTTTATATTACTTTTTTTATGCAACTATCATTTGCAACACGCATGCATTTATTTTATATGCCTGATTACACTGAGATACCCCAGATGAAGAATGTGCTTTGTATGAATTAAAACTACATAAGCATACTTACATCTGTACAAAGTCCAGGTTTTGGTTTCTTACCATTTGTTTATTAACTAAAGTTAAATCTCTATTTCCCTGATTTACTTTAAAAACAGACATCCTTCTCTGTTTCCTTCCAGACTGGCATAATTCTCTGTGTAATTAGTTCATTCGAATTCAAAGAAAAGGTTTAGGGAACAAAACAAAACTGTCTTCTTCGGTCTGAAGAGGCTGGTTGATGCTGCAGCCAAACTACTGAAAAGTACTGACACATAAGAACCCCACACAAGAATAGATGATTACATTCAGTATCAAACACCTGATTATATTTTAGTCACATTCCTTTTTTTGTTGTGCAGAGTAAGAAAATTCCTTTTTTTTGTGTGTTTGTGGCAGCGAGATGTTTTTAGTTAACCTCTGGTCAGAGTTACATTCACAAAAGATACGATCCAAAACTTCCAGTCTTGCAGCGTCTGTGCCTGGACGTACTCTTTGAACTTCTGCCTCATGTGGTCAAAGCGCTGCCGTGTGATGGGCACACCGGTGGCCGGCAGCTGCTGCTGGCACGCGCTGCGTTAAGAGAAATCGCAGAGTCAACAAAGCAGTGCAGTGCATATTTGTATTAGGAGGGAAATACCAACATGTGATAGTAAAGAACAGGTTTAAAGTCTGTCTTAAATCAATAGTCAGGTACCAAAATGTACACGGAAACAGTTGTTACTTGCTGTGATCATTCCTACTTTTCATACTGACCCTAAAGAAGTCACTTCCAAATGTGCTTCCAGTGGAAGTGGTGGAGGGACAAAATCCACAGTTCAAAATAAGTCCTTTAAATTCAATTCTAATGTCACCCTGATATAATATAAAAAAATATATATCCACCCAGCCCTAATAGATGTGAATACATCCCCATGCCTGCACACATTCACACACACACACACACACACACACACACACACACACACACACACACACACACACACACACACACACACACACACACACACACACACACACACACACACACACACACACACACACTGGGGAAGTCAAGCATGGCTAAAACTCTCACTTGACGGCAGAGTTCAGGAGCTGGATCTCCTCTCTGAGTCTCTGAGCCTCCTCGTGCAGCTGAGCTCTCTCCTGCTGCATCTTGCTGATGTACTCGGCAGTCTTCTGCAGTGTGGTGGCTTTGCTGATCTGTGTCAGCAGAAAAAGAGGGATCACGGCATGTCACTGCCACAACTATGCACAAATATTCAATATTTTTTGCTGTATTTACAAATAGTTTTCCAGATAAACTTTTGTGATGCTCCCTCCTCTCATCAGATCTATCTCTAATGCAGCTGCACGTCTGTTCACAGTACCTTTATGCTTGGCTGAGAGCTGAGTGTTGTCACCAGGTTATGTAACGTGTCAAAACCCAGTTTGATGTTGAAGCGCCTCTTCTGCTCAGCCGAGATGTGAGTTATCCTCCTGGTCTCTGTTTGCTGCAGATAACGTATGCAATGTAGAAATATGCACATCACATTTCACACAACGATTGACGTGCTGGGTTTTTTTTTATTTATACTTTACTATAAAATCATAGATATAAAAATGAAATGAAAGTGGGTCCCCAGTCCTACCTTACTTGATTCTATCTTTCCGTGTCCTGAGAAGCATGAGTGTGGAGACTCGGGGTTGGAGGTTTTATCCAAAGGGTTTGGCGGTGACGTTTGGCCTGTATGTCCTGGAAAATGAACTAAAAGAAAGACAGAACATAATATCTAATCATTATATTCATGGGAAAATTATGTGAGCTCTACTATTGAGGAAGACAGCTGCTAAAAATAAATAAATTACTTGATAAATTAATTAATATGCCATTAAATATACTAGGCTAATATAAAAAATAAATGTAGACACTAATTCACTGATAAAATTTGGCAGATATTTACCTTTGTATTATTTACTTTTTTATTTAATTAATTTATGTTTTATTTTCCCTCTGCATACCTGTTAGGCTGCTCCTGTCGGCGCCGTAGAGCTGGACAGGAGACAGTTTCTCGGTCTTGGGAATGAGGAGGGTGGAGCCGGTGTGTGTGTTGGAGCTGTGGGTAAGCAGGGCAGACACAGCCAACCCTCTGGAGGTGCTGGCGTGGGGTGCGCTGTGACCCAGGGGGGCACTCTGGCTGTGCAGAGGCGTCAACACTGCCGGCCAACCGGCTCCGTGCTGCAACTGGGATAAAGCTCCTCCCACATGCGTGCTGCTGCTGCTTGACTGCAAAATAACACAATGAGTTAACCATATATAATACAAAACCATTTTACTAAAGCATATTATAGATCCTTGTTATACCTCTTATGAACAAAATGTTCCAAAACTCAGACCAGAAATTCAAACTTATTTGTCATTTGTGAAAAATGTACTGCTGCTCTTGTGATACTAAAGGACAGGCTCACCGAGGAGCTGGGCGATGATGACCTCTGACCTTTGGCCGTCACTAGAGAAGTATCAAATCCTAGCGGTGGCTTCCCTGAAAGCACACAAAAAAAACAAGAGTTTGTATATTTTCTCACTCTTTTTTTCAGATAAATAACTGTTGTTAAAGATAGAACCACAGACAGAATAGACTCACGTTCACGGGCGCTGGAGGAGAGCAGCTTAGCCAGGCAGCTAGTGTGTGTAGGAGCAGTGGACGGGGGGTTAGCTGGCGCCGCAGAGGGACCGACCGTTTTCACTCCTCCTGTCTTTTGCTTGTGCTTCCCTCTGACCCCCGTGACGGCCAGCTGCTCCGGGACAGAGAAGCAGTGGGCCGCGGTGCCGGAGGGCAGCGCTGCGTGGACCGGGTCGGACACGGCCTCCTGGTAACTGAGCGAGTGGCAGGGGGTCTGGGAGTATGTGTCCCCTGTGTGAGGGTAACCAGGAGCCTGGTGCATGGGGCCCTGGGCCCCCATGGTGGAGGCGGTGTGAGTGATGACTGTGGGGGTCATGCTGGTGGTTGTGTAGTAACCAAACTTGTGGCATGGCAGCGGGTACAGAAAGGGGATACTTGAAGAGACTGGCTGCTCGATGCTGGTGGTGAATGCTATAGAAACAGCAGGATCGGAGTATGATTGATGTCCGTAGGGCATGTCGCCCGATATGATGCTAGATGTGTGGTATTCACTGCAATCCTGGCCCGGACTGGTCTGGTCTGGCCGGGTATTGGATGAGGAGGGCTGAGGCAAACTGTCAGACGACAGGTTGGGCTAGAGGATAAGGACATAATCAACTTTACTGATTAAACAATAGCACCATCAGTTGCTAATGAAGTAATTCTGCAGCAATACATGTCGAAAGAAGGAGCAGTCGTTTACACCAGCAGTACCTGAGACAGCTGGGTGTCGACCAGTAGCTGAGGACTCGTCGCCACAGAGGAGGGAAGCGGAGCGAACGCTATGCTGGGCGAACTCTCGAAATAGCCACAGTCAGCAAAAGCAGTCTGCTCGGTGGGCTGGCCCCGGAAGTTCATAAAGATATCTGAGAAAAACACACATACAGACTGCCAATATGAAGGAACGATCCCAAAGCATCAAATGTAATAGTACGGTTAAATTAACTGCAAAATCAAGCTTTGACGGCGCAACACATGCACAAGTTATGGCATTAAATACAAAGCTATGGCATTTTATACAATACAGACATGTAAATAGTTCAAGAAACATTTTTATTTAACTAAACTCCATAAAAGATCAGGAGAAAATTTTGTCTTTTAATGGAAATCTAATAATAATAATAATAATAATCACATTTTATTATAAGTATTGTTGTTTTTGTTATTATAATTTTATTATAGTGTCATAATTATATAATTTATTTATTTGTATGTAACCTTATATATAAAAATTCAGCAATTGTTGTGATTCTTGTTATTATCATTATAGTGTCATTATTATTAGAATGCACCAATTATGTATTTGTATGGCATTATGCAATAAGGGGAAATAGACACAGACTGATAAAAGATAGGGATATAATGTCATAATTTATGAAAAATAAACCCCATTTGATACCATTATATAAAAACAAAAATAGAAAGAAAAAGAATATTTGTATGGCATATATAAAAAAAATGCAGCAAAAAGTTATTTGCAATAAGGGGAAATAGACACAGACTGATAAAAGATATAGGGATATAATGTCATAATTTATGAAAAATAAACCCCATTTGATACCATTATATAAAAACAAAAATAGAAAGAAAAAGAATACATAGAATGCATAACATAAGGTGGAAAATAAATTCCACTATTTAATAATAATCAATTATAATCATAATGATAATTATATGTCAGTACCTATATTTGCATGCACATATACTATAAACACTGCAGCAGCGCCAGAAGGTCTCCCCTCTCTTCTTCTCATTCTTTTCTACATCAGTGGTGGAGATCTGTATTTTTAAGCCTTGAGTGCACTCTCTACCAATCTAGACAAAAGGATCCGCTTATGAAGCACTCTGATGAAAAAATGAAAAGATAATCTGGTATGTTATCTTTTGCCATCACAATTTACACGACACCGCATGCACACAATGCTTTTCTTCTTTAACAGATGTGGCTGGAAGAAGCCTGGAATTATAACTGTCAGTCTGCAGTTTGATATCACATTTCAGGAACAAAACAGAAAATAAAAACACAGAGCCAAACATCACAGAGCGAGTCACCATCGAGTGTGGTTGGTCATTCCAGGTATTTGCGGCGTATCTGCCAGATCACATATTTTGGAGTCGTGCTGGCAACTGAATGTGCCAAGCTGCCACCTGTGATTAAAACTGTTTCTTCACATCTCACGGCACCAATTTCAAACCAGCTTTTAGACTAGTCGAGGAGACAAATATAAACTCACTTGCTTCAGTCAAAATAACTTTGTTTTCCGCTTACTGGAGCTATTGTGAACACATCCGGTATTAGGAATAAAGCATTACACAAGATCTGTAGGCACAAGGCAAATCTGGAAATACATACCAGTCTGTCTGTTTTCACCTCAGTGAAGAGAAACCAATGGCATGCCTAAGAAAAATCCTCCGTATTTCCATTTCAGAGAAGCCCTCTACATAGATTGAACCGTGTCGCTCTGACTGACACTCACCAGCTCCCTGGATCTTGTGACCAGCAGAGAGGCGGACAGCTGATCCCTCAAGATCCCCGCCAACGCTGTTAGGACAAACAGCTACACATACGTGTTCCAGCAGTAGCACTGGTTGTCTGTGGGTTACAAAGGCTGACTTGTAGCCACAGGGCCACCGCTGGATTGCTTCACCGAAAAGCATCACAAAGGCCGAAACAACCGCAGACACTGTGCCCCGCAGTGAGGAGCTAAACTGCGACCTGCTCATCAGCTCTCTGTGTCTCCCTGCGGGGCTAGCTGTTTGCAGAGTTGCCCTGGGCGTAAAACTTTCCCTGCCTCTCACACTTCTGAGGGAAGATTCATTGTCAAGTATTCATTTAGAAAAAAGGACTCAGGAGTCAGCAGTTAGAGAATGAATTATGTCAAAACAAAACAGATTTAGTCACATTTTCTTTAAACCTACAATTTAATTAAACTGTTTCCGCAACATTTGGTCCTGGGTTTATATAGAAGTATACTTGGTCAAGCCATACACCCCCGCCCGACCACTTCGCTCTGCTGCCTCGGAGCGATTGGTTACCCTGTCACTCAGAGGTCCCTGCCCCACAGTGGTGGAATGAACTCCCCACTGACGTCAGGACAGCAGAGTCGCTGCCCATCTTTCGGCACAGGCTGAAAACTCACCTCTTCAAGAAATACTACCCTGAGCCCTCTGCTTAGCACTTATTGCATTCGTATTAGTTTGTTTCTGCACTGTACTTTTGCTCTGGTTTATGCTTTTAGATGCTTGTTTAAGAAAGGAGATGCACTGATGACTTCTGGTGACTAGTAGTTCTCTTGAATACCTATGTTGAATGCACTTATTGTAAGTCGCTTGGGATAAAAGCGTCTGCTAAATGACTGTAATGTAATGTAATGTATACTTACTATACTTTTTACTATACTAGACCTTTTAAAGGATCCACCTAAAGTGTTTGACCTCTGGTGGTGCTAGCTGTTTTTCTATAAGCAGGTCACGGTGAGCAACAAACTGGTTTGTGGACTACAGTTTTGAAGCCCTGAGTTTGGCATTTTGGCCGTTACCATCTTTTTTTTTTTGGACCAGATGTGATACAAGAGGGTGGAGTTAAGCTCAACCGAAATTAATTTAAAACACACTGTGAAAGGGTTAAAGTTCTAAGACAAAAACATGGACAACTCCCAGACTAACAAGGTAGCAAGGGACACAAGGTCGCCCAGCCCGAAAGCGTAGCCTTCTGTATTTATTATTTTACTCGAAATGGAACCATAATTTACTAAGTGAACATCATGCTGTATTGAAGAACCATAAAAAAAAATCAAGTGAGAAGTAGGGTCACTTTCTCATAGACTTCTATACATCATGCTTCTTTCTGCAACACAGGAGGAGTCGCCCCCTGATGGCCATTAGGTTTAAGGCACTTATGCATCGGCTTCATTTTTCAATTTCCGCCTGGTGTCTCCCCGTTTTGTTTGTGTCGTACATGAGGACATGTCAAACCAATGGTGTCAAACTATTACACTGACCTACAGGTGGCGGAAACACGCCAAGATATGCAGCAATAAATATCTGGCTCTTCAGCCGGTAAATGCTCCACTATCATCATCAGCTGTTCCCCAACAGTGTCTGTCTACTGTTTGGTGCTGAGATTCTAGTGTACAATGTGTTTATCAGAGCTTGTTGGCTGAAAACAGCTGCCTGCTATTGATCGTTATTATGAAAATATTGATCATAGACGCTTTAGTTAATAATCGTAAATTCTCGCACACCATCTCCCAGTCCATCCCTTTATTCCCTGGCCAACAGCCAGAGCCAAGGGTTGAGGTTAAATACATCCTCTTCCACTTCCCCATTCTCCTCGCTCAACCCTGCCTTTGACCCTCCTCTAACCTCTGAGGAACAATACTGCAGACACAGCATATAAACAAAGGAGTGTCCCTTAAGAACTTTTTCTTTTTTGACGAATCAACAACACATCCTAAATGTCATTTCTCAATTAAATGTTAAATTCAGCTTTAAAGACTTTTCTACTAGAATACTTCTATTTTGCATTGTGTCTGAGTGGGCGAAATTTGAATCAGGATGAGTGCTGCATATTGTAGTTTGTCAGAAATGTAGACACTGAACTTTCATTAAAGTTAATGTTTAATGACAATAAAAACACTATGACAACATGTTAAGATCCAACGGACAGACAGACAGACAGACAGACAGACAGACAGACAGACAGACAGACAGACAGACAGACAGACAGACAGACAGACAGACAGTAGTAGAGAGTACCTGGTATATCCATGAAATCATCCAGGTTGGGCTGCAGCGGAGTCAGGCCTGGCTGGATTATATCAGCATTGCTGGTGTACACTGAGGACCAAGAGAACATCATATCAGACATGAGAGAGAGAGAGAAATGTGAGTGAATGCATCTGTTAGTGTGTCTGCCTTGTTGTGTGTGCTTTCTTTCTTTCATCATAGGGCATTTCCTTATTCGCAGGGTGGGTTCCTTTGGTGGACCCATGTGACCCATCAGCTGCGCCAAATGACAACACTGAGGCAAAATATTAAAGCCCCGAGAGTATGAAGAAAGTAGAAAGTATGTCACATTTCCATGTCCATGTCAAACCAGTGAGAAGACAGAAACAATTGTACAAAAATTCAACAATTCAAACTGTCAGAAAGTTGAATACCTCTCACTATATAACATGACATATCATACATACATACATACTACATAGTTGATCTAACCTTAAGTCTGTCCTCTAGGTTCCTGTTCGTGGTGGAGATGACATAAAGCTACTAGATTTCATGAGTTATTTGATTAAAAACATTTTAAATAAAGTAGACCATGGAATCTATTTTTCAGCCAAACAATGCCTCCAAATGATAAATGCCTAGTGAAAATGAAGACATGTTTTGATGTCATCATGCAGCTCAAATGCCACTAGTTGTCCACAGTCATTTTAGTCATGGCTGCCAGTCACTCTGAAAATGTGATGACTACTCACTATCGTGACGGTCGCCGGCCCAGGGACACGGTTTCTGTGTCATGGTGAACAGGGTGTCGGAGATGTCGGACAGGAGGCAGTCCAGGTCGAACATGTGGACCTCCACCGGCGCGGCCTCGGGCTCCTGGTACATCTGATTGGACCACTTCTCCAGCTTGGCCTGGCAGATCTGACCCTGGAGCACAACAGCAAGAGATCCAAACAGGATCAACTTCTAGTGACAATTCAATCACTGAACTATCCATCAGAGGGCTCCCTACAAATAGGACTGAAAAGGCAAAGTGATGCATTGATGGAATTTGGTCATGGCACCCATCTGTACATGTGCAGCATTTGGTGTGTGTAAAAGTGTGAAAAGGAAATTTTACACCAGCTAAAGCTAAAGTTTTTTAATTGTGCAAAATTAGTAGCCCTTAAAAATATGACAATACCAACTCGCTTAAATATAATTTACATCCACTTACACAAAATAAAACATATACAGCAGTTATATGTCCTCCACTATCACATCTAATTTCTAGACATGCAACATATAATGCCCATTGTCTTCCCAGTAAAACACTCACAGAAGATGAAGCTGCAGACCGGTCCTTGTCCCCTCTGTTTGAGCTGCTTTGCTTCTCCCTTGTCTTGTCTTTACCCTCCACTTCTAACTCTGACGCCACATTTATAGGGAAGCCCAGATTGAGCCGGAAACTGTTTTGATTACGTCTACACGACATCCCTACTTATAATTTATTCATTTACCCCTCGATTTGTTTATTTTGAGCCAGAGTACATGTGTGTGCAGGTAGAAAGAAGTAAGATTGTCGTGTACGTGTGTGTGTGAGTAGTGCATGATGAAAAAGCACTTTTGACATATTGTTCAAAAACACTAGCCTCTAAGAGGTTGTCATTATGTCGGCTTTGTTCATTTCGTTATTTTCACGTCTCACCATTTCAATAAGAGCGGCAGCCTTTTGTCCCCCGACCTAATTCTGGCGGCCACACTCACGTGCGAGCAGACAGCAAGGCCCGAGGCCCCCAACCAAGACTAACGGCTGCTGCCTCAGCCTCGGCAAAAGAAGAAACTATACGTTCATATTTCCGTCACTTCCGATGGGCATTATTTACTTTTTCTTTTTATAGGTGTCTCCAGCAACAAATGGAAAATAAATAAAATGTGCAGAAATAATATAATAAATAATGAGATGAAATTAAAATGACATACGCAGGGACCAAATTTTGTCTTGAGTGAACCTATTTCTTCTCACATATAGAGCGTAAGATAAGATAAGGGCCCCCACACATAAAGACTGGTGTCGACGATACATTATTGACTCTACAAGACTGTTCTTTAGCACAGAGGTGCTTTGAGCTAAATGCAAACATCAGCATGCTAATATGCTCACAGCAAAAAGTTTAGCATGTAATATTTACAATCACCGTTACAATCGTTCACCATCTTCGCATAAAAGCCTGATCATTTTTGCTAATTCAAACTAATCACATTTACAGAAGAGTTTAAAGGCAATGTCATAATTTGCCTAATTGAAATTAGAGAAACTAGAGGAAAAGCTGTGGATCATCAACGTCACTAGAATTGATCATCTATAGGGACTAGGGCGATCCATCCAATATAGTTGTTGAGATATTTCAGTCTGAGGTGGACTTTTGTACCTAAAAAACTATGGTAATATTATATCTAAATCAAAGAACAGACTTCTCATAGGTTGTACCAGGGGTCAATGTTTTGGGGTCCAGGGACCCCTTACAGGGAAGAAATCCTTCAAAGGACCCCCAAATAATCATAACACCGACGAAGCTCAGTACTATTTGTACTCTTTAAAGCCACTGGAATTATTTGTTTTCAAAACCTTTTCAACCTAAATACTTACATTTGGATTCAACTTGACAGCATCTATATTTTTCAGGTAATTGTTTTTAAAAGCTTTCAGAAAAAAGTAGCAAGACATAGTCCTAAAATGTAAAATGAATAGTCTAAAGCTGACTTTAGGTGAGTGCTTCAACTTTAAAGTAATGAACTTATTGGTCCTTATCCAAATCATTGGCCAGCTTCCCTGTCTTTATTTATGAATTGATTTGGTAACTTGGCAGGACTTAGTTTCTCTCTGATTGACTTAGTTTTAATACGAGGAATGACAGTATAGTATGTAATCATTTTAAGGTTTACAAAAACAAACCCTGGGTTTTATTGTGGTGTTTTTCCTAGTCTCTGGATGTAATCTGTTAGGAGAAAGGAGAGATAACGCTTTGGGAACACAGAGCATAAAAAAACCTGGTTAAGTGATCTTTGACCTGTCAACCGGGTATTGATATGTGCCTTTTGAAGTGCCACACATCACGTCAACAGTTTGGGCTCCAGAGAGACAGACAGACAGACAGAAGGACAGACAAATATTATCTTTGACCTGAGTTAATACCTTGGCTTCCAATGACACAGTAAATCTAAGGACGATGAAGTCTAAGGTGAAAGAGGCAGTAGTGGGATGAGACAGCGAGGGCAAGTCACATGTCACAAATTCTCATGTGAATACTATCATGAATGAGGTGCTTCCCCCAGGCTCCCTCCCTCTGCTGCCGTCCTCCTGATCTTTTGTTTGTTTGAGTCGCAGTGACGTCGCCGTCACACTCGCTGCTGCTCAGCCCGCTCACCATTTACAAAGCGCTGCTGGAAGTAGGTCAGATTTGATTAAGTGACATTAAGTTCGGCAGCTATTTCACTTGAATAAAGATGAAGCCGGAGGGGCGTCTCTGCTTGCAATCAATACATGTCCATTTGCTACATATGCCGGGGCCATGACGCACGTTTCTGTTTCTATTTTTTTTTCTTCTTTTATTTAATTTCCTTTTTGCCTCTCCAATCAATTGAGGGAGGCTAGATCCACGTCCTAAAAATAGCCGCACGGAGGACTTTCGCCAACTCACACATGTGGAAGCCTGGGACAGACAGCCAAATTCAGGTTTTTAGGGGTCAAAATCGATATTAGCCTGGTGTTGGTCCAAAGCGTACAGAAAGTTACCGAATAATATTTAAACAGGGTTCTGTCAAACCTCTTGTAGCATTGATAGAATATCATCCTTCTTTTTCTGAAGCTGCAAAAGAAAAGAAAAGAAACATCGTGAAGTTTGACTTGATAACAAGATTAAGAGTCTACAGATTGCTGACATACTATTTACCATGTTCCCCATTTGCTATTTAGCACTGAACATAAAGTGCAGCTGAGGCTGATGGGAATGTCACTAGACAGTATTGGACAGATTATATTTTTGACCTGAAGTCATTACAATCCATCATGAGGGGAACGTGAATCAATGTCTGTCCCAAGGGTCATGGAAATCTACCCAGTACCTGTTGAGACATTTCACTCAAAACCACAAATGTGTAACTCATGGTGGCTCGAGAGAAAAAGTCATGGGACCACCAAAGTTATTAGGATATATCATGCGGGAACCCTGAAAATGTATTCAAAGCCTTGTTGTTATCCATCTAGTTATTGGTTTAAAGATGTTTTGTTAGGATAAGTATGACCTGCTAGTGACACTAATAGAAATGTCATGGGATCTCCTGCATCTCCTTAAGTCATCAGAATATATCCTCTTGAGACCTTGAATATATGTAGGAATTTTTGTGGCTATCCATCCAATAAGGCCAAGATATGACACTGAACTACAAACGTCATCCAGCACATGGCTCTAGCGGGAAAGTAAGGAAGTCGCTAAGGACATTAGGGTTTGTCCTCTGGGGACCATGAATGTCTCAACAAAATGTATCATCAGTCTAACCAAAAATCAGCTACACCAGAAGGATTAAAACGCTACTGAATAAAAGTATTTGTTGAGCTTTGACTAGAAAGAGTCAATGGAGGGGCAGATCTGATAGGGAGGGGAACTGCACAACAGTCTACTGGCTGCAGCAGCAAAGGCTCGGTGACCCCTGAACTTAAAGGGAGACCTCAACCCAAAATCAGAAATACAGAAGGGTCATGATTTCTCAAAATGTATCTTTTGGCAATTTTAGCATCACAAACCGAGTTACATCTAGTCCCATTATACTGGAGAGAAGGCAGACATCTTTACAGCCGATATCTCCAGAACTAGGCAACTCGCGCAAAAACAATCTAGATTGATAAATAGTGTGCTACAGGTAAAAGGAAAAATATGTATTTTTGATTTTGGGGTGAACAGTGCCTCTAAGTTTAAATATTTACAGCTAAAAATATACAACAGATAAAATATGTGTTCTATAAAAAACAAGTGCTCACCCTCTTCTTATAGTAAATCCTCCACTTGTGATACTCCTTGATCACCACCTCAATCCTTCGCTTCCAGTAGCTGCCCTCTAACACAATTGCCTGTTGACATAATGCAGAAATACCAAGCATAAGACTAAAAATGCCAAACTCATCAGAGTATAAATACAAATGTTTTATTAACTGAATTTGGAATAATGTGCAGTTGAAAAAAGAAGATCGGTTTGTGCTTGAACAGGCCGATACAATTAAAAATACATTCCCCTGTGACACAAATCACTCACCTCAGGTTTCCGATGTGAATCGGCCTCCGAGCCCTCCAGCGGTGTGACGAACCCACACACCGAGCTCTTCCGCTTCTCCACATCTAAACAAAGCACACACAGAGCAACAACTTCAACACGTTTCTAGCTGTTTGAACAGGAAGAAAAATAAATGTATTTACTACGGTGTCTTCATGTTTCAACTCCTCATTTATGTCTCATCATTAATTTGTTCTTAGCTTTTGACTTCTTGTCAAGTGACTTCTGTTGCGTTTGACAGCGATGCCCTTGTTCATTAGCAGTGGAGAGGAGGTGAAGAGTGGTGGACTCACACTGAATGAACCAGGCTCTCCAGATGGCATTGTTCAGACGAATCTTATCCCTCCACAGCAACCGCAGACCCTTAAAAGACTTCCACTTAGGGGAGACTATCTTACCGCTACAAAACAAAACACACAATCAATCTGAAAATATGCAATTCATTAAAATGAGAAATGGGCAAAATTCAATGCACAGCTTTAAAAAATACTGAGAAAGGGACAGAACCTCTTAAAATAAAGTGGAAAATAATCAGTAACTTCACCACCTTGCCCCTGTTAGAAACCTGTCCAGGTTTTGACTAATAGTGCTTAATCAGCTTAATCAGCTTATTCAGCGGAACACTGTCAGCCTGTTTGCACTTTTGTTTTAACTTTGCTCAGCCTGCTGAGTGCTGAGAAGAGGCCTCCTGATGTGAGGTGCTCTGGGAGTTGCTAGGAAGCATGGGGAATAATTTTCAACATGCTTTTAATGGAGCGACAGGTCACACACTCCGAACCCCCAGAGACAGCATTATCACTGGCGACGACAAAGGACCAATTAACACCAGTCTGGTAAATGAAAAATACTGTGCAGCACAGCAAATCTACTTGACACATCTACTTCTCACACATATATATATATATATATATATATATATATATATATATATATATATATATATATATAGTACATATATTCTATGTACTTAACATATAACACTCAATAAGAATAAATAAAATTTAAGAAACAGCGTGCAGAGTTTATATTTTTTAAGTTCTTTGTGTCCTTAATGTGCAAAGCCTTTCATAAAAATGTAAGTATTGTGGTCTGTTGTACTGGTTATGACCCCTGGCTCTGGTTTTATTGAGCAACTTTCATCAAACTATAAAAAAAACTGGCAAAAAAATGTCTTCTTTAGGCCAAAGGTTGATGGCAACTCTTTTGAAGTTGGAATAAGTTGTCAACAAAAAGGACTGAAGTCTCTCAAGCACACTTCTTTCAAATCAAAAAACAAAAAAAAGCAGGTTTAAGTAACGAATGCACATTTGGGTGTTTACGTGTCTGTTTTACATGTTATTATAACAATAAACACATATTCTAAGCATGGTTTCAGGGTCGTATCTCCTTTCCCTCAGTTACACTGTAATCTTTTCCAGAGCTGCCAACTAGAATCAAAGTCCAGCTTTCAGTGTCAGTGAAGATTTCCCGGTCTGTTGCACAAGAGACAGTGAAATCCCTCCTCCAACACATCTGCAGGTTAACTATCAGTTTTTAAAAAGTTGTTGAAACACAGATATTTGAAGGTTGTGTTTTTAGTGGTCACAGTGGGCAGTTTGTATTATAAACCAAATGTAAATGAAGAACTACAGAGGGAGATAACTGCAGGGCCGAGGACATAACTCCTATTTAAAGTGAATTAACTTATTTAATACTTGAATACAATATGAAAATGCTTTCTAAGATCTCACTTTCTACACATAATGTATGATGTCTGACATAAAGGGGTTCTAGACTTCTTATGAGAGCAGCTAAAGGGAGGAAGGGACGCACCTGTAGGCCAGGGACATGCAGTCGAACAGGCGGGTCAGCGTGGGGTCGATGCTCAGGCTCCCGGAGCTCAGAGGGCCGTACCGGTACGTCTGGCACCAGGTCCTGTTCACCGTGTCGAAGTCGTACCTCACGGAACCGCCGCTCTTCCTCCCCCGGGGCCCGGAGTCTCTGTGCGGGGACGACACCATGAAGTGTCCGCTGTGGATCACCTGGCTGCCCGGGAAGGAGCCCACGGCCGGCCCGGTTCCGAGCACCACCCGGACGGGTCCGCTCTCCGGGTCCGAGTCAGAGTCCGAGGAGTTGTGGAGCCGCTGGCCCCGACCGGCCGGACACGCTCTCCCTCTGCCCAACATGGTGTCGACTGACTGTTGAACCCTCCCCTCAGCTGACTCCTCCGTCTGCTCCGTCTGCTACACACTCAGCCGGCTCCTGGAGAAGCAGCACCGAGGCCCCTCATCTGTCCTCCACACAGCCGGGACAGTGTGTGCACCTCTGGGTCAGAGAGGAGAACTGTGTGTGTCAACCTCCTCTAGAGGTAAAGTCCTCCTCACCACCAATCACTGAAGACGGGTATTATTAATGGACCAATAGCATTATTATTATGTTCTGAAATATTTTGATCTTATTATTACTGTGTTGTATTTCAGGTTGGCCTGTTTGAATGAAATAGGCCAAAATAAATTCAAACAGTAACTTATTTTATTATAATCTTATAATAAAGCAGTTATTTTTACTGTATCTATAATATCATTACATTTCAAATATGTAATAAGTAACTTGGCATATTCATCAAGTACTTGAAGGATAGGCTGACAAATGTAAGTCCATCCTAAACAACAGTCAGGTGCCCATAAGTACTAATAGGGATTGCTTGAGGTGAATATTTCTCTGTTCATACTGGCCATTAGACATCCGTTACAAATGTGTTTCCAATGTAAGTGATGGGGGACAAAATCCACAGTCCTCGCTCTGTTTAAAAGCATATTCCTAACTTTATCTAACCTTAATATGAGACTTGACTTATTTCAAATCAAGTGAAAATCTTCCAGTCTATTACAAAATGTCTTTAATGTGTAAACGTGGATGCCTTAGACACATCTCCAACCCGGCAGCACAAACGTTCGATATAATTACCACTGTTCAAAGGGGACAACCAAGACCAGGACCTCCAATTTAGTATCCAACCAAATGTGATTTATTTTTTTAACCTTTGGATATAAAATGTCATAATTTTATCACATTAGACATTTGTGTCAAATGTTGTCACAATTTGCATGTGAATTTTTGAGTAAAACCAAAAAATGTGTTTTGTGAGGACACAGTGACCTTGACCTTTGACCTCCAGAATCTACTCAGAGAGGACGTTAGAGTCAAATTTGAAGAAATTCCACCTATATTATACAGAGAGGTTGCACTCAGTAGAATAGGACAGATGGACAACCTGAAAACATAATGACTTCAGGACACGGCTGTCTCCAGCGCAGAAGCATGACATCTTAACATGAAAAGTCTATATTATATTTGTGTGGGGTGCTACTTATTCTTTCCCGTTTACTCTTAGCCAGGATTAAAAAATAAATATTACAAATTGAACATTCAGAGAACATACTGGCCTGTCTTCAGTGTTTTAACATCTGCAGATATTCATCTTTTACTTTAGCTTAGACTTAGTTTAATGCTGGCCTGAATACCAGAGGATAAAACTGTTAATTATGCGAGCGTAAATATGTTTTAGCACTTTGATTTGTAATAATAAATGTAGTTTGGCCACTACGGCATTTAAAATGTCTGATTGATTGAACAAAATCATCCATTATTATCAAACTTTTATTGGACACTGTTCTTACATACTCGGAAGACATACTTTCATGCCATTCATATTTAGACTTCACATTTTACAGTCTGACAGAGTCAAATCAACATTAGTCAACATGAACTTCCTTACAAAGCCAGCTAAAGGCAGACTGAAGGTGTAAAACCAGATGTTGTCACACACGTTTAAGTGATGATTGATTCTGTAAACCTTTTCATTTTATGGAGTTTTGTTGAGTTTACACCTTGACCAAAAAGTCCCTTTATTGGCTCTAGGATATTCAAAAGTACTGACTGGAGCATATCGAACTGCTCCAGTTAAGACGGGAACAAGGATGGACAGTCATGACCTGCATAATTTACGAACTTTGTATATTTAATTTAAACTCATTTAACTTACAGAATATAAAGTAACATTTTAATACAGAGAACACATTTGTAGCCAAATGTGACAACTGCTGGCAACATGTCACATACAATAAAGCAAGTGATCATCAGTCTCTCGCAACATCACTGGATTAGCACACCTCCAACTTTGCCGGGATGTGCATTGAAGAAAAGTTAGTTTTAGCTTCTATTTAACATTAGTTACATTTGACAAAGCCTTGGAGGTCTTCCAGGAACTTGATGTACTCTTGGTGCTCGGCGGCGGTGCTCAGCTCCATCAGCTCGTCGGCAAAGGTGTTGTCGACCCCTCGGTCAGCCAGGAAGTCCATCAGGTGGTCGTACAGGGCCTGAAAAACAACAGCGATGAAGTTATTACTAATAAAAAGGACTCCTGTTAAATGCAGCCATCATCAGCTTCATTAACTGTTATGTGTATTATATTTTGTTGTTTAAGGCCTCAAATCTCACCCAGTCCAGAGAGTCTGTGTTGAGCGTGTAGCTGGTCTCCTTCCAGTCTGTGTCTCCCTCCGGCTGGAAGCTGACCTCGCGGATGGCAAAGATGTCGCTCTCCTCCTCTCCTTCACCGTGACTCATCTGTAAAAATGCATATCCAGTTTTTTCTATTCAACTCAAACTGTCAGACTGAAAGGTTAGAGACATGCTGCTGCTGTCAAATATTATACGTCGTGACACGGTGACGTCTGTGTCAACGAATGCAGTCTGCATGCTTA
Source organism: Anoplopoma fimbria (assembly GCF_027596085.1). Taxonomy (NCBI): domain Eukaryota; kingdom Metazoa; phylum Chordata; class Actinopteri; order Perciformes; family Anoplopomatidae; genus Anoplopoma; species Anoplopoma fimbria. Next base: position 24,518,405 of record NC_072472.1, on the reverse strand, counting down.
CCTCGTCTTCGGGGAAATGGCAGTCAAACACAAGGGAATGTTTTGAAGCCTGTTTTGTTACTTCAACAACAAAGTTGGGTGTTGACACAATATCTGCCTGTGAAGACATTATAATAGTCATATTTTAATGCCAACAGACTTCCATCATTTTGTGTTTTAAACACTATTATCCAGTCGTGACTGCTTACATTTCAGATACATTTTAAACCAACAGGGTTGTTATAACTCACCTCTTCATCTGCTGATTTCTGCTGTCCTTGCTCTGCCTCTTCCTCAAAGTTAGGAGGAATGCTGTTGTTGACATTGAATGTGACAGTGATTCTGTAAAAAAAAAAAAAAAAAAGAAAACAGATCAACATCTTAATATCGTGCCCACGTGTCAACAAGGATTGGATCATCACGGATGCAACAAGCCTCACTTTTCTCCAGCAACATTCCTCGTGAGTTTGGCCTCCGTGCCGTTCATCTCCAGCTCCCATCCTCCAGACATCTTAGGGAGGTTTTTAGTTTTCTGGATTTTCATCTCTTCTTTGATTTCATCGGACAGGAAAGAGCCAAATGCTTTGTCGCCTGTTTTAAAAAAGGTATAACAGGTTGTATAATTATGGGGGAAAAAAAATTGTAGAGGAATGCAGAAAGCTTGCAAGGTAACCTTCCCGTCAATCTACAAACAATCTACCCATGTTTCTATGAGGTTCTCTTGATCTAGAGAGCACTTATCCCCCTCTGAAAACTTTAATGCACTGCTTTTCCTCCTGATATTATCTTATGCATTGCAAGTCTTTCATAATGAGTCGCTATCACACAGTAAAAACAATGCTACTATGCTTCAGTATATATATATATTTTTTTTATTTTATTTAATACTAATTTATCAAATTTGACTGTGTCAATGCAAATGCTTATATCAATGAGTACTTCTAAAAGATGCATTTAAACTTCAACCTGGATACTCACCAGGCTTTTTCACGTGTCAACGCATACTACAATCAGATATGACTTCTTTGTGCCTAACTTACTCTTTTTTTATCTAGTTATAACGTTATCTGTTTACTTATTCTGGTGAGAATAGCTGTACAATGTTTCAAGGTGAATGCTAACGTAACTGTCACAGTGAGGGGTTTCATTGTAGGTCGTAGATGAGACTGCTGACTTCATCTCGGACAGGCTAGTGTTGTGTTTAAGTGTCTTTAGAAATTAGAAAATTCATGAATTCAGGTTTTCTCTAGACAGCTCTATAACGTGTTTCTCTCTCACCATAGAGGTTAATATTTAATAACTACTACATCAAATGTTACCTTCTGTGTGCAGTCCTCCACATCCACAAGACACCGAGGGATTCAACACCTTTGAGCTGAACAGTTTGGGCCTGTACCCCGACGAGGCTCCTTTGCTATTCAGCATCCAGAGAGACCGGGTGAAGGGCCGAGTTGTTGCCGAGCTTGGGGTGCACAGAGTCGGGCAGCTGAGCGGCAGAGCTCGGCCTGTGGACGTGGAGGCTGAAGAGACGCGGACAGCGGCTCCCACCGCTCGGACTAAGGACTTTAACATGACTGTAAATACGAATAAACACGTCCTGACAGCACACACCGGCCGGCTAGCTCCCCGTCACTGCCTGTGGAAGCTCACAGAACACACGTGTGGAAGGACGCATTGACCTTTCTTAACTATGACCTCTGAACCGGAAGTGATACTTAGAAAGCAAAATAAATAGATTATATGATTTCCTGTGATTAAAGAAAATCTCAAATACGACCACAGTTATATATATGAATAAGTGGTCTTAATTTATTCAATAAATAATAATAATAATAAAAAAATTTTTTAAAGGCAAAGGTATTTCACAAACTGCCTACAGCGCCCCCTGTGGCCACATGTGATATGTCCCCCTATGATATGGGTACATCACACATTTCTCTGCAGGTGTCCACCAGAGTTGACAGAACAGATAAATATTATTGTTTTTTAAATGGGTGTCGTTGCTATAGTGGACATGACATCCTGGAGGAAGGGATTGCATCATTCTAAGTAAAGTTATTTGTCAGGGTAATGCGGTGCATCAGTTGCATCATTTAGACATGACGCACTGCTGCCAGAAGATGGTGCTGTTTACCCAACAACTAACCCATGACAGCAAAACATGAACAAAAAGGTTGTCCAAATAAAACTAATCAGTAAAACGCTCCCTTTGATATTAGATCATAGTAACAATTAGTATTGAGTAAAGTATAACTTCATAACATTTTGCATGATTTGGAAAAGTATGAATATATAAAAATTACTGAGTGAATAAAGCTTTTTTATAACATCCAAAACATTTTTTTTGTTTGTTTTTCAGGTCTGATATAGTACAGTGGCCAATGTAGACTTGTTCTGTGGGACAGTGACTTATTTATTATTAGAAATTATAGCAATGGTGGTTATGCAAGACTTCATAGTAAATATACTCATAATAAACTGTAATCTTATAAACTTTATAACATGCAGATCTTAAATGGTCTACTTGTCCTTTGTGAAGGAAACAAATTATCTTGAAAACAAAATGGGCAGTATGATCCGTAAGCAACACAGAACTGAACACCCAACCTCTATGTAACATGGTCTGATGAGTCTCTTCCCCAGATGCATTTGGTATTTTTAACATTTGGAAATAGCAATTTTATTCAGGTTACAGTTAAACATTGTACAGTCCTGAGTCCAGTGTAAAAAAAGACAAGAGGAGCATCCATCCCATTCCGAAACATGGCGTGGTGTACATTCTACAAAGTATGAAAGACCTGAGGGATCAGATCGATAACTACAGTCTCCATGCATTGCATACATATGTTGTCAGCATACACCTGTGTAGGGGCTGAGTGACATACAACGGCAAAGAGTAGAACCTAGAGAACGAGTCATGCTACTTCTCCTCATGTGCACGTATTTAGGGGAACTGGTGGTACGATCATAAATAAATAAAGAGGCATGCACAAGCTGACGAGACGTGTGCTGCATGTAGACTTATTATAAAAGTGAAGTCATGTCACTGTGACATGTAAAAAACCTCATGTTCTAAATCCAACTTTGGTGATTTACATATTTTCTTGTATTTACATAACCTCGTAGATTAAGAAAAATCTAGTTTCTTTGCATATATAAAATCCTTTAAGACCACTTTGTATAAACCCAAACTACATGGCGGGAAAAACTTGACACAAGACCGCTCCTTAACCCTAACCTCCTCATTATCCCTCAAAATGACACTGAAAAGAACCACCAGCCAGTCTACTGCAGATTTCTAAACCTAGTTGAGTAGGTGGCTTAACAATTAAATTCAATATGTTATGAGAGGAACGAATGGAGAGTGCAATTCTATCAAGTCTGATTAGATTTTTTGTGAAAAAAATGGAGCTAAATAATCTCAGCCCAAGACAAAGCTCAAGTGAGGTCATCTGTGTGGTTAAAACACATGCAAATGTGGAAAGAATCGATGCATGACATCTTTTTTTTCTCCAGGTGGCCAAATGGCAAGATCAAATACTGCCAAGCGGTAGTAACGCAGGATATAAAAATCGGAATTACAGTTTTACAGGAAGTCAAAGTTGTGAGGCCTCGATATGCAGATCTCTGCTGCAGTGACACGTGTCAAAAGCTTGTCAGCTGGGAGGTAGTGAGATCCAGAGAAGTTAAGTACACAGTACACAGAGAAAAGTGTTCTGCTTATTGATTGCATTAGCATTCAATCAATAAGCATCTTCATCCGAATTATTTTAAGGAGAATACATCTTCCAGTTTTATCCCCACTCAAGTGATTTGGAAGGTAATGTGCTCCCTCGGTTAGCTCTTGGTCGGGTGCAGTTTGCGGCCAAAGTACTCCGGCGCTGCATCCAGCAGCCAGTCGGCGTCCACCAAGCACAGGTCCCTCATGTAGCAGCGGGACGTGTGCAGCAGCTCGTTGAAGACCACGTACGCTGGCTTGGCCTGGAACAGGACGGAGGACGGGTGGATGGCCACGGGCTGGTGGGTGTCCAGGGCTAAGTAGCTGCCGTCGGGTTGCAGCTCGGCGGCGTTGACGAACATCCCGTGGGCAAGGCAGCGGCGAACGCTCCCCGTGTCTGCGCCACACGACTCCAGCTTCATGTTGAGCTTGAGAATCGACAGACAGAACAGACAGGTAAGCTCAAAATGCTCATTCACTGGTGGTCAATCTGTCACAGTATTAAGTTATCAATAATGTTGTAAAAAATATGGAAGTATAAATTCTGAATATTTTCCACAGTATGGATACACGGGTTCCAGTTGCAGTTTCTGCCCGCTGTTCTCTCCAGTTGACACAACCACACACACACACACAACCACACGCAACCACACGCACTGATTTATCTTCGAATAAAAAGCAGATTTTTTTTGACTTAATTTGTCCGTGTGGTGTCGAATTAGGGTTGGGCAATTTCAAGCAACAATACAGCACAATTTTATAATCACCGGGAATTATTTAATCATTATTCAATGATAAATAAGAGGGGAGTGATCAAATGAATAAAGGGTTTAGTTTCGCCAAATGACAGTGGAAAGAAGACGGTTTTGCCGATTATTATATTACTGTGGAGATTAAATAAAGACCAGGCCATGCTGGCAACAGTAATATAAATATTTTTAAGGCAAGATGATAGTCCCCTAACCTATTTGATTTTTTATAATTTGAGTGCTATTCCTATATTTGAAAATGATGAAAGGTACTGTATCAAAATGAGAAATTCCAGTATCATGACAACTCTAGCTAGCTGTCGATGCAGCAACCTACACTATTTATACAATCATAATTAATAAATGATTTCACTCCATAGCCAAATACATCCCGCTGATGAATTGAAATAACAGCCATAAAATGTAATTCGCATCGATTCAGTCTTAATATGACTTATTCGATGGTTGCAGAATATGTGAAACGTAGTGTATTTTTACCTTGATTCTCCTGTCTTAGTAAACAAACATTAAAGACACTGTTTCATTCATCTTTACGGAGGTAATGTGATTATGATTTTGATAGGACTTTCAGGTGTTATTTTCCATTCCTACACAGAATATCCTCAGTACTAATAATCATTTTCAGATGTGTACCTTAAGGCAGATATCTTTGAGTTGAGCCTGGACATCTTTCACCAGACTCATGTTCCTGCTGTTGACAAAGTTCTCCCGACACCACTCCTGTAACAGCAGACAGAGCTCAGCAACATAATGACATATCTCGATTTTGGCTTTGTCGCACACATTTTCCTCGCTCAGCTCTGCTCACCTTGTTACCACTGACTTTCTTGAACGCTCTGTAAATGTTGAGCAGCGTCATGTGGTCTCCTTCACTGGAGGAGAACTTCTTGCGTGAGGCGAGCACCTCCTCCCGCTTGGCGGGAGGGTTATACAGCACGGTGTCCACCGACAGCAGGGATACGATGCTCAAAATCTCCTCAGAGCAGGAGTAGTCCGGGGACAGCAGGATGGTCTGTGAGACGGAGCAAACGAGGCAGGAAAACTACGTCACACCATAATCTAATTGAGCCGAGCGTGCGAACCATGCGGCGTTGTGGGCCACAGGCTGTCACTTTAAATCAGCGCTTGCAGAGTGTTGCATGCTTTTTTCGTTTTTTACCTTGGCATATCTGGGCTCCAGAGGGAAGCTTGCCATCTTCTTTCCCAGAGCGGTGAGGAGAACCTGCCCCTCCTTCCTCTCTAAGGCTCCCAGCAGCTCCAAATGCTCCACAGCTGAGCGAACGGCCTCTGGGATAAACACAGCAAGGTCACTACGCCGCTACGACCCTCCTGGACCACATCCATAATGCACAGGGATTTGTGATCGATAGCGTCTTACCTGGCGAGGGCTTGGACATGAAATCAAAATTCATCACATCTGGAATCCCCAGAGCCATGAGCTGCAGCATCACGCTGGCTAGGTTACACCTGCAAGTACACACACACGCACACACACGCACGCACACGCAGTAAAGCAGACGTTCAATCACGCTGACCTAAATGTATCAACATGCGGACAAGGCTATTATCTGTATGAAGACATATATGTCCTGCGGCACCTCTGGATCTCGGGCACAGTCATGGGGATGAGGTTGTCGAACTCCTGCTCGGTGTAGAGGCGGTAGCAGGAGCCGGAGTCCTCTCTGCCGGCCCGACCGGCTCTCTGCCACGCCTGGGCTTTAGAGACCCGCTGCACGGCCAGCACCTCCAGCCCGCTGTCTGAGAGTCACACAGCACATGAACAATTACATCAGAGACAAATAACTGAACAACTCAAACACAAATATTATTGTCATATATGCTGTCAAGTGAGTATGTTTAAGTTTACCATGAGAAATGTCTTGATAAAATAATCAAAAGGCATTACAGAGGTAACTTTATGTGTGGTAATGTTCCTATGTTTTCAATGAGCAATCAAAGAAATTATGTTAACCAATAAATAAAAATAAAATGAAAAAATAAATACATGGAAATAAAATCTGAGACAAGACCAACCTTGAGTACTACAACACAGATAGAAATTACATTTTATCTGAAATACTCACAAGTACCTCAAAATTGTGCTTAAATACAATACTTGAGTACTTAGTTACTTTCTACTGACTCCTGTTGATCTGCCTGTGACAAAAACTGGGTTGCCTCTTTTTCTTTGATTCATAAAAGGCCCTAGTCATGATTAGATTTTTTGCTGAAGTTATTACTGATATGAGAACGTGTGTGAAGACTAAATCATCTAACCAGGGTTGAAACGTTTGGCCTTCACCATCCCCGTGTCTATGACGAATTTGATCCCAGAGATTGTGACCGACGTTTCGGCAATGTTGGTGGAGAGGATGACCTTCCTACAGCCCTGAAAATAGTAGAAAGGACATTTTTCTGTATGAAGTACACATTTAATGTAAAATAAAGTCTACAATACATATAGCAAAACACTATTATGTGGCACTTTAACTAAGAAGTAAAGCTAAAAAAAAGCCAGACATGCTTCAAACACATTATTGCAGATCTGCTCAGATATTGTGTCTGAACACAATGTGTGCTATCTTTTTACACAAACACGTCCCATTTGTCCACACTGTTTTTCCTTCATGCTCACTACTGCCTTTACCTTAGGAGCCGGCTGGAAGACCCTGAGCTGCTGTGCCGGGGGCAGCGATGCGTACAGAGGGATGACGAGCATGGGACCGCAGCCATCCGGCAGATGTTTGCTGATGTCTCGGCATGTCCTCGCCAGAGCCTCAATCTCTTCCTGACCAGTCATGAAGACTAAGATATCATGGGAGGGAGGGGCTTCCTGTGTGCAAACAGAAAGGCAACGTTCTGTTCCAATGTCGAGAACAATCATCACAGAGTATGAACACCCAGGAGAGCTGTTTACTCACAGGTTTGTGTTTTTTTATAATGCTTAAAAGGAAAGAGACTATTGTTTTGGCTTGGATTTCAAAATGGAAAAACAACTGATTACTTAGAACACAACTATTTCTTCATGAATGATCTTCACTTGCAAAATATGGTATGCATCACTGACGTAAGTCTGGGAATATAATGGAGTAACACAACTATTTCTTCAAATGATAAAGGTATCACCGAATATAATGGAGTGTAAAGACACAGAATTGTAAACCGTCATCCCGCCTGTTATCACCGGCGATTGGTTGCATGCATGTACACATCAACACAATGTTCATTCAGTGTGTGGAGTGCGTGTGGCCGAGCAGCGAGGATGTAAAACTGGACAGCGCAGATGAAAGAGAGAAGGAGAGAATGAGACAAGGTGGAGCTGAGAGGGAGAGTATTAAAAGAAGAAAAAACCTGCAACAAAGTGATGCAGATAAATGCTGCAAAATAACAGATACCTTCCACGAACACAGTTAGCAGCGCGTCAAAATATCACATAACCTTTCCTGAGTTGACTATGTTTAAAAAATAAATAATTAAGTTGCAACATTTAATCAATCAATAGAGACCTGTATGCTCTTGTCTTTCTAGAGCTAGGCTACCAGAGTCACTCACAGCACTGAGGAAGTGCAGAACAAACACTCCTAAATTATATATGTATGTTAATTCCTCTAGCTTTAATTATGGAACTCTAATTAACACTGTAAACTGGAGAGTCAATGCTGTTAATAACTTTTTCTGGGGGTTTCTGAAGCAATTTTTATTTGTAGTAAAAACTAAAAAAGACATACTAATGGTATTAACAGTAAAAGAAAAGAAAAAGAAGCAGAAAATCTGTCAAGATTGGCCTGGGCTGACATAGATTCCCTGGCCTGAATCGTTTCCTGGCCCGGTTCTGACCTGATGGATCTGGAAGACAGAGACGAGCGCAGCCTGCAGGTAGTCGGACTGGGGCTGCTTGGTGTAGTAGATCTGAATGGGATGCTGCCTGCCCTCCAGGTAAAGCACAGGTGACTTGTTGAAGTACTCGGAGAACAGATCCACATCCATCGTGGCTGACATCACTATGACCTGTGCAGGTTACACACAAAACAAAGAAGCAGGAGTTTGGGTGAATATAGGGAGATGCTTAAACCGATCAACACAGCAGAGGCAGAAAAATGATCCTAATAGACATGAATAAAAAGAGAGCTTTTTGTCCTCATTAGCACATTCAGTGTTATGAATAAGCCCAGTGTAAAATATCTTAGGAGAACTTTAACCCTCTACCTTTAAGGGGATCTTGTTGAGCTCTCTGCGCCTCCGCTGTGCTGCCTTAACCACGCCGAACAGCACATCCGTGTGCACGGTGCGCTCGTGAGCTTCGTCCAGGACCACCACGGTGTAGCGCAGCAGCAAAGGGTCGCCGATGGCCTCGCGCAAGAGCATGCCATCCGTCATGAACTTCAGCTTCGTCTCGGAGGAGGTGACGTCCTCAAAGCGCACCGTGTAACCAACCTGGAAAGAAGTTTGTTGGTTTACTGTAAACGCCTCGGCAAGACTTCATTACATTACATTACAGTCATTTAGCAGACGCTTTTCTCCAAAGCGACTTACAGTCAGTAGTATGTTACATATCATTCACCCATTCACACACTGATGACAGGCTACCATCAAGGTGCCACCATCAGACTCTAACTAACATTCATCATCCAGTCCACACCGATGGCCTTCAGGAGCAACTTGGGGTTAAGTGTCTTGCCCAAGGCACATCGACTGCCGAAGCCGGGTATCGAACCACCGACCCTCTGATTGGAGAACTACCTTGCTCTCCACTACGCCACAGCCTCCCCCACTTCAACTGATAGGAGTAATGATACCACAGATAGAATTCAAACAATGACTCTAAGTGACACTGGATGTAAACATAGCTTGTGTATCTAGGACAACTGTCCTTTGTGCATACCAGCTTGCCAAGTTGAGTCCTCTTCTCCTCTGCCACCCTTCCTGCCAGTGAGATAGCAGCAACCCTGCGGGGCTGAGTGATGGCGACGATGCCCTGTCGTCCGATGCCGGCCTCATACAGGTACTGGGGGATCTGAGTGGTCTTCCCAGAGCCAGTCTCCCCTAAAGGTTCATAGGGAGAACGGGTCAAAGTTAGACAGGGATCAGGTGCAGAAATGACACTTTTTGAGCATGATGTTCACCTAGATGTGACACAACTCACATTACATTACATTACATTACATTACAGTCATTTAGCAGACGCTTTTATCCAAAGCGACTTACAGGAAGTGTATTCAACATAGGTATTCAAGAGAACTACTAGTCACCAGAAGTCATAAGTGCATCTCCTTTCTTAAACAAGCATCTTAAAGCATAAACCAGAGCAAAAGTATAGTGCAGAGGCAGATTACTACGAAAACAATAATTGCAACAAACTAATACGAATATAATAAGTGCTACAAACTACTACGAATAGGATAAGTGCAATAAACGAATACAAATTCAATAAGTGCAACGAACTGATACGAATACAGGGATTCACTTACTCACTTATTTTGTTTATAATAATAACTCAGGTTATGACATGTAGAGGAATAGGGCTATCTGATGTGAATCAGAAAACAAGATTTGTGGAGCTGTAATGTTATTAGTAGTAGTTTGTAGCACTTATTATATTCGTATTAGTTTGTTGCAATTATTGTTTTCGTAGTAATCTGCCTCTGCACTATACTTTTGCTCTGGTTTATGCTTTAAGATGCTTGTTTAAGAAAGGAGATGCACTGATGACTTCTGGTGACTAGTAGTTCTCTTGAATACCTATGTTGAACACACTTCCTGTAAGTCTTTTGGATAAAAGCGTCTGCTAAATGACTGTAATGTAATGTAATGTAATGTAATGTATTATATTACAAAGCTGACAATACAGTTATATTTTAGAGTGGATCTCTCTGGCTAACCTCACCTATGAGGATAGCATTGTGCAGCTGTCTCAGCTGGTTGAGCAGCTGAGGTTTGGCCTGGTAGATCGGGAGCTGCTTCCTCTGGACGTCTATGGGAGTACTGCTGGCATTCCCCTTTCTAGGCAGCAGCATTCCAGGTTTATTCCTATCGAGGCGGAAGAAAACGGACCCCGGCTTGAATCTCTTAGCCGGAGGAGGGTCGGGGTCGTGGGGCATGGTCTGGAGAAAGTCACCCTCCTAGCGAAACCCTTGCAGTTGTTTCTTGAGATTGTTTTAACGTTAAGAATAAACGTTAAAGTGTTTCTGAGCGTCACTGCGGATGTTTACTGCTGCAGAAAACGTCCCCACGTGGTTAGATTTCGGCGCATATGTTTGACGTCATCAGGTCGTGGGGGAAGTTTAAACCCGAGTACAGACTGGCAGGGAGGTTCACACATCCTTGTGCTCATTACATTACATTACATTACATTACATTACATTACATTACATTACATTACATTATATTACATTACATTACAGTCATGTAGCAGAGTGTATTCAACATAGGTATTCAAGAGAACTACTAGTCACCAGAAGTCATAAGTGCATCTCCTTTCTTAAACAAGCATCTTAAAGCATAAACCAGAGCAAAAGTACAGTTAGTTAAAATGTTAAAATGTTAAGTACAATCATTTACTCCATATAAAAAGTAAAAACTAAGTTGAAATATATTTCAAAAGAAATGCATTAACCTTTAATGGAGTAAGTCAATAGTTGTATTCAAAGGTTTTATTCAAGTAAAAAGGTTTACATTACATTACATTACATTACATTACATTACAGTCATTTAGCAGACGCTTTTATCCAAAGCGACTTACAGGAAGTGTATTCAACATAGGTATTCAAGAGAACTACTAGTCACCAGAAGTCATCAGTGCATCTCCTTTCTTAAACAAGCATCTTAAAGCATAAACCAGAGCATTGGTCTGTCATGGAGCATAATGTTAAAATCACACCGTTTCATTGTAATGATTTTTTGAATTACAAGTTTCTGAAATATTGTATGGAAGATTTACATTGCTTAAAGAAAAACACTTATGATAATGAAATAAAGTGAAATGAAATGTTGTCCTTTGTAGGTTTGCATTCACTGTGTCACATTTAATGAAGAACATTCTGTAAAATGACAATCATTTGTTTTTTTATCAACTGAGATTCATTTTCATGCCAAATTAAAATCAAATCACAACACTGACAACATATTGCAAGGGTGCATTACGTCAGTACTGTCCATCAGAGGAAAAGCATAGACATCCCAGTAATAAATGAGGTTAATGAGGAGGTGCATGCAAGCTCCCAGGAACGAAGCACAGCTATCGAGCGATTTTGGCATAGTGATGGCGAGGGGTACTGGACAAAAAAGCATCTACCCTCAACACAATCACCCTCTTTTTACTAACATAATTTGATCCTTTCACTCAACATAGGGAAACCATCTGATCATTCCTTCATTCAATTATTTGATCGTTTTCATGTGTGTGGGGAGCCTAAATGCTTTTGTTGCCATCAAGTGTTTCTGGGATACCCAGCGCGTTAGAAAGAGATGCCAAAGGGTCTAAAAGATCGTTAGTATGTGACGAGTTGGAATGAGAATGTATAGCAAACAAAGGTAATATAATTCATGACATAAGGGAATATTTCAGTATCCCAAAGTGAGAATATTTCATGTCTCAATTAGTGGTTCATGGTGTGAAAACCATCATTCATTCATTCATTAACCGCTTATCCTTGAAAGGGTTGCGGGGGGGCAGGAATCACCCTGGACAGGTCGCCAGACTATAACAGGGCTGACACATATAGACAGACAACCATTCACAATCACATCCAGACCTACGGACAATTTAGAGTCTTCAATTAACCTCAGCTGCATGTCTTTGGACTGTGGGAGGAACCCAGAGGGAACCCACGCTAACACGGGGAGAGCATGCAAACTCCACGCAGAAGGCCCGTCTAGCCCGGGAATTGAACCCAGGCCCCTCTTTCTGTGAGGCAACAGTGCCCCACTATAATTTTGTATTATTTAATTATAGTTTTCATTATATCCTAAATGTTCATCTCTTCAGAAAAAGATGACAGTAAAATGATGTTCTCGTGTTTGCTCTTGATTCGATTAGACACATTATTATCACCCTCTGGTCAGGGTGTCAACAGTTCTGATGTTAAGCAACAACATCCGGTCCAAGGAGGAAGAAAGTCAAGCCAGTGCAGCTCACGCCTACACAGAATCTTATCACCTTTGCTTGACTTTTGTTTTGAAGTATGCACCGCACCCACATTTTCTTGGTAGAAGGAAAGCTTGTTAAGAAATACGCAGAAAACTTTGCAACCAATACTTTATAACTTGGTACCCACATACAGCAGAAATGGTTTGATTTCAGCGCAACAGGATACAGATTATATCCTGACTCGATTGTCTGTGATTAAATGTTGCTGTACATGAACAAAGAGGATGTTCAGCCACACAGCGTCCGACAGCAGCATTTCACAAGTTGCTGCAGGAATGAACCGCTCTCACAAACCTCCATACTCCATTTTTCAAAGAGAGCCTCATTTCTAATGCTTTTGTTTTGTTCTGCACTAACGCTGTGAATTCAAGCAAAACGAATGCCTTTGTGACTCCACTTACTCTATATTTTTCCATGTAGTTGAGCCGATGCTACACTTCCCACCACTGCTGTAACATCAGTAACCTTCAGTTCTTCTTTAAACATCAGCAATCATCTTTCGGAAATACGTTTACAGCCTGCCAGTAATATTGTACAATGGCAAGAAAGGTTACAATTTTGGGCTCCTTCGTTGCCTCTTAAATAACTGGAATTGCCTTTTTAATCTCCAAGGGTGCAATGTCAGTCTGTCTTTCGGTTGGTACACCGCTTTGGTCCAGACCCTATTATCTGAGCAACTATTGGGTGAATTGCCTTTACACCTTGTACATATTCATTGTTCCAAGAGGAGGAATTATTTGGTGATCTGCTGACCTTTGAGAGCACTTCCATAATAAAATCGTCAGTTAATTAAATGTAATGTTATGTAATGACCTTGCGTTCTCAAAAAGGAAAAACAAATCTTAATCTCAGCCAAGCTGGTTGTTGAAAGTGGCCATCCCTGTGGTGTTAGCATGTTAGCATGTACCTCCAAGCAGTGCTGCTAGCATAGCTGCAGACTCTTAGCCTTGCTTCTCAACAGAGTATCACTTATCTCACAGCGTCCCTTTAAAAATAGCATTTTAAAATTTGAATTAAAACTAATATAAAGGTGCTTCACAATCTTCCCGGTGCTTCTCAACTTTCATCTTTTGACTTATGCAATCATTTTAATTTGTTTGTGGTTCAATGTTATTCATTGTACGCTTCATCATATTCTTTATTCATTCATTAATTTAGTTTATTTTACTGTTTATGCATTTATTTTCTGTTTAGTAGTTTAGTTATGTAGTTTGTCTAAAAATATTTAATTTATAAAGAACTTGATCATTTGATTTGTGTGTATATGAAATAAAAGGACATTGAACACCGTGAGAAGAACTCCGTAGAAACACTGATAATAAGATTTAATTGAAAAAATATCATCTTTGGAAATTTTCCCCTCTTTTTCCAATTTGTGGTGTCTTAATGTGATTCTTATGTTAAATTCTGTTAGTTAAACTAATGGTGTTTAATGGTGTAAACTTAGTAACATAAGTCTTTCGTGGTAATTTATTGGTTTATAAATAATAATTGAATTATTAACAATCGTTACATATCTTGACATTAATTCATTATTTTTAATTAAATCTGCAACCAGCAACAGCGCTGCACTACAGAGCAGTTTTGGTTATTTTTTTCATACAGCCCCCTTGTTTTTTAAATCCATCCAATCCTTGCAATCCTACCAAATCCTTGCAATCTGACAAAATGCTAAGCATGTCCATATTGCGGCGATTCCAAATACATATCGATTTGGAATGGGCTTTAACCAGATTTAGATTTGGATTTCAAACATGATTCCAAAAGAAGATGTTCCATTTGCTAATCTCGGGAGATTAGAAAGTGAGAAACACATTTTGCAGATGGGAAACCTTCTCTGTGATATTCCAATTCATGCATGTCCCAATGGCATTTTATTATCAATGTGCGTTTCCCTCTCCTCGAATAACGAAGATTAGAAATGCAAATCACCTCGCAGTATATGAAAGGAGAGAAAGTCGAAATTTTTGGAGAGGGCTGAGAAACCCAAAGTGGTTCCCACACGAAACGATGATACAACATAAGAGGGCTTAATGTCTGCGAACAGTGACACGAGAGCAGGCAAATAAGCTGAACCTCGGAGTACACACTGTGTGTGTTTGTGTTGGGCTTTTGTGGTATGTGTCTCTGCCATAGTACGCAGGAAGAGAGTGTCGGTGGAAAAGATAAGGTCTGAGTGCGCAGGGAGAAGAGGAGGTCCAGCGCTTGTGTGAGAGCTGTTGAGTTATTTGAGTCAAGAGTGAATTCCAAAGCTGTCTTTTCTCTAATTTTGTGGTGCTGCATAAAACAAAAACAGGGTGCATTGAAAAAAGTCAGGAGTTGCAGCATTTATGTGAGATGGGAGAGGCCCACAATGTGACTGACAAAAGAGATTGACCCTGTGCAGAGACAGAGAGAGAAAGAGAAAGAGAGAGAGAGAGAGAGAGAGACAGACAGAGACAGAGAGAGAGAGGGGGAGAGAGCTAGAGAGAGAGGGAGGGAGGGAGGGAGGAAGTCCTACACTTCAAGACTTCTCATGAAGCGCGTCAGACGTTTCTTATGAGAGGAGGCAGAGAGGACCTTGCCACAAGTGAGGAACTAAAGCAGAGGTGACCAGGAGGAGAAGGGGAGTGTTTGTATGCAAGTTGGGCGAAGAGAGAGAGACCCTCCTCTCTACAGGGGCCAGCCGATGAGAGAAGATGAAGAACCAAATCACCAATGCCATCTCCGACTTCTTCTTCGAGTACGAGACCCCGCGCCAGGTGTTGGTGAGGAACAGGAGGGTGGGAGTGGTGTGCCGTCTGATCCAGCTGGGGGTCCTGGCTTACATCATCGGGTAAGACCCAACACATTCATCTCTCGGTTTCCTGTAGTGTTCAGACTTTAGTTTGGATTGTCAAGTTCCTACTTGCTTGGAGAGACTCTGTCTGATGCAAATGAACTTTCAGAGTGACCCTGCAAAAACAACTTTTTTTGTTTTGCTGGCTGGGTTGTTTTAAAGTAACATAACCCTAATTCTGCTTATATAATAATAATAAAAAGCATCACATGCTGCTCAAGTTGTTAGAAAAACATTATTCCTAAAGGGAGACTTCTTATTTGACTTCTAGAGGATGCCACCGATGGTCAGAGACACACACTGTAACTTGCCGGGTATAATGTTGACACAGCAAATAGGAACTGCAAACAGTGAAGTAATGACAGATTGAGTGATGGCAGAAGGTTTTTTTTTGTTTCAACATAAGATGGGCAGGAGATACAGGAGAAACAGCATGCTTTTTATCTTACGTCCACATTCATGCTTTGACATGTTGGAGTCGTTTCCCTGGAAACTCATTCTGTGGAAGGGAGAGTCATATATTTAATTTGCTGCTGCATTTCTCTTCTTTAATTTGAAATTGCTCATTGACCGTTTGTGCATGTCGGTGCTTGTGTATGAGTGTGTGTTCACCTCCGTGCAGCAGAACCTGAGGAGCGGCATTTGATGAACAGGCTGAGGCATATGCTAACATAGATAACCATCAACTGCTGCCCAATTCGCTGGCAAGCAGGCATGGACACATGTTACCTTCTGCTGGTGATGCTGATGATGCTGAACACGTGATAGAAACAGACACATTTAAGAATATCTTATCTAAGTTATTGATATTATCTTAAGTGGAAGCAACAAGCTGATTTAGTTGGTAGTGTCCCGCTGTTGGTTTCTCTTTGGGGTCCATATCTTTGTCATGATGCTTTAATCTTGACAATCTTCAAAGTCAGGTCACAAGAAATGTGGATGCTCATTTCTTTAATTTCAAACCTTGACAAGTCTAAAGCTGGTGTGAAAAAGGATTTTAGTTTCCTCTGTGAGCTGATATTAAAGAAAATAAGTAAAAGGGAACAGCCAAGGTGATATTCAGAGGTTTGGTCTCTTTTGGTACTAAGGGTTCCCGGTGCAGGACAGAGCTCCTTCTTCTGCTGTCTTCTCCCCTGTCACGTGCCTTTTGGTGATGGGCATGAAATGAGATGTGATTATGAGGCTTCTCACCCTCGGGTCGGGGCAGAAGTCAGCCTGTATCTCTCATTGCACCAGCAGTGAACCAGGGAACCACTGGTTGTCTTGACAGCAATGGTGGGATTTAATTTTAACCTTTAGACTTGTTGCAAATACATCTATTACTCTAATGGTTTTTTTAATATATAATTTTATTGAAATCTGCAATTTCACACAATACACTCTTGTGTATGAAAACGTGTGCATCTTTGGGCTATGCGCTTTGAACAAATTTAACAACAAAACAAATTCCACATGAATGTTTTTTGAAAATATTTGATTAATCAATTTGAAGTAAGTCTCTTTCTCAATCTAGAAAGCGACGACAAATTTTAATAGAGAACAGCAGCCTCAGCAAACCATAATTAATTCTCGTCTCATCACTTTTAAGTCAACAAAAATGCCCATCTATTCATTTCGTAATGATTTGCTGAAGTGTGATTTTTTTCTTTTATTTCACACTAATCTCAGCGCCACAGTATGGTGGGAAGAAAAGACCTCTGCACATCAAGCAGCCTCCTCCTCCTCCTCCTCCTCCTCCTCCTCTCAGCCTCTCTGCTCGGCTTCTGTCGGAGCAGATACAGATCTCACTTAGACTGCTGTTTCGGGAGATCCCTCCATTATTTCACGCTCATGGCTTTCTTTATTCCATTATTGTGCTCTACTTTTTTCCTTCCCTGCCTCTTGAATGTAAGCGCCAACTTACACGATTTGATCTGCCTCACTGATAGAAGTTGTGACTTTCAGCTCATTGTGCAGACGCTACCTTATATCCCTCTGCAGTTTGAAGGATGTTTCTGCTCATCTGTTGCACAGACAAATGAACCGCAGTACATGCTGCCCTGTAGGCTTTCTGTTGGGGGGTAATTGCTTTTCACACAATATATAAAATAGCTCTGCATGTGTGTATTCCTACGTGTACATACAGTATCTTCCCAGTGCTCACCAGCTGTTATACTCACATCTCCTAGGCAGACACAGATAGAGCGACACAAGGAGTAGCTTCACTCTGCAGAAAGCAAAAAGGACTGCACCCCAGTGTGACCAGAACCAACCTGAAATATTTCATCCATAGATTATCACCAGTGGTTCAACTCAGATCCTTTTGCTTAGGTAAAAACACCTATAAAAGAATGTATAAATACTTTGTTACAAGTAAAAGTCCTGCACTCTAAATCCCATCAGCAAAACACGTTAAGAAATAAAAGTGAAAGTACTTGTTCTACATACAGTTGGCCCCTGTAACTGATATATTATTATCAGATTGTAAATGCATATGCATGAATGTGCTATCTGCTTTATGTGCCGTTAGGTAGTTTAGTGCAGAGATCCATCTTGTGAGATGATTAATAGGGGTAGAAAGAACGGCTACGTTCTCTAATCTTTGGGGTTTTTTGTGAGGCTTTGAAACATTTATCTACTTCGGGCCTCAGAAGGTCATTTAAAGGAAACCATGTGAGAAGTTTAAAAGGGAAACAACTCTTTAGTGGAACTGCTAACAACTCATGTCATCTGAAACATGACAAGTAACCCCAACTGGCAACAAGACAAAAACATTGAGAACCGCTCTTTAGCAATACATTATGTTTTATAAGCTAGAAAGTACAATGTTTCCCTCTGAAATGCAGCAGAGTGGAAATATAAGGTAACATTAAATGGAAATACTTGAGTACTTTAAAGTACAAGTACCTCTTAATTGTACTGAAAAGGTGGAGTCAGCAATTCTGAAGACAAAGAGATTGATATTTGAATTCATTACCTAAACAAATACCCCTCCCTCATCATTTACCAGCCCAGTCGAAGAAATGTTGCCACATTCAAAATGCATTTTTAAAAACATGCATTTTTTTATTTCTGTCAGAGCAAGTGACGTAGTTTATTGAGCGACTGTATGTTAGTTACATAGTATAATAACCAGTAAACTGAGGGGAAAATCCACCAAGGGCAGATGACAAATTAATCATGTCACTATCAACTCATGCAAGTCACGTGACTAAAGACACTAACGACAAAACGTCAGTGTTTACTTTTACTTTCGCCGGGGACAACATTGTTACAAGTCTCTTGTGGCGTTATTATTTGCAAACCGTGCTCTTTTCTAACTTAATCAAGTAGCTTTGTTTCCTAAACCTAACAAATCGTTTCACAACATTAACCACGTGTCATTGCACGTTTCTTCAATACGGGCCATATTTCTGAAACATATATGGTTGAACGCCTCCTAGTTGCTGATTGGCTGGAATAGTGTTGTGTGGCTCGGTACAAGCCACTTTGTTTGTTTCCTATTTACAAAGCCAGGGCTATATATGAACAGCAGGAGGTGTTCAACATCTCCTGCTGTTCAAATCCCATACACTGTATGGGATTCGAATCTCTGACTGCACCTTTAATTACAGTGTTATTTTCATCCCAATCACTATGCATGAAAGAGGATAGATTGAATCTGATTGCACTGATGAACATGCAAGCTGCCATCTTAATATGACATTCAGATTTATCATTACAAGCCAGGTAAAGTTCCATGATCACTCATGGGCAACGATCAGCACTGCTGAACCACAGCTGTGGTATCAGGGCGGTAGTCATTTCACTGTTTCGGGGCAATAAACGTAAAATAAATTCTCAAGGGCAACTACTGAAGGGGACAGCGAAGGTGCTGCCAAAAGTGCTGCTGCAAAAGTTAAAAACATATTTCATGTACATTGAGGAAACCCTGATGCATTTTTTTAACAGTTTGATTCACCCTCTGATGGATGATTATAATATATTTTGAAACTCAAATTATCATTATGAAATATGTATTAGTGAATGTCTGCACTTTGAGATTCAATAAGTCAGATTTGTCGTAGTGGTGGTAAAGGGCAGACCTCTATAGTACGACCAACGTGATATTGCAAAATAGCAATTACTCTGCACATGTGTCCCTGTGAGGGATGCTGCTAACAGTGGGGCTGCAGCGCAGACTGTCCACATCACCACTTTACATGCCCTTGCCTGCGGGGTTGCATGGCTGACTGGGGTGGAGTTGGAGTCTGAGGTGCCCACAGACCTGACACTATGCTCTCTGTGTCTCCCACAGGTGGGTGTTCATCTATGAGAAGGGCTACCAGTCCACAGACATAGCAGTGAGCTCCGTCTACACCAAAATGAAAGGAGTGGGCTACACAAGCATAAACGGAAGCGAGAGAGTCTGGGACGTGGCCGACTACGTCTTCCCACCGCAGGTTGGTGACTGGTAGGCCGCTGGGCGCATGACTCCTGATTGGCCAAAAATTAGTTTTGAACCCTGTACAAGTCAATGACCACTGTTGGGATTATAGTCCATCTGGGTCAGAGTCAGATGGCCTGAAGTCAACATTCCCAGTCCATGAATCAAACTATCAGAGTGAATAAACATCAGGCTGAGTCAGACGAGCGACGTCGAAACGCATTGAAGAAAAATGGTCGGCGGTAAGATCGTGACAAAGTTCGGGGTGTAGTCATGCTTTCAAAACATTCGTGTTGACTCGAGTTTTATGCCAGATCCAGACAGTGACAAAGCTCACAAACACAGTTTGAAAGTAAATTTGGCCTGGATGATAATCTGGCTTTGTCATCATCAAGGTGTCTCCCTACTTTCCAAAAGTCTTTACAGGCGTGCATCCTGTTAAGAACTAATCAAACAACCTATCAAAGATGGACTCATAGGTCTCATACTGTCTTTATATATATATATATATATATATATATATATATATATATATATATATATATATATATATGTTTACCTAAAATGACGCTGTGTCCTGCTATCTGTGGGAAAGACATAAAAAGACACAGGGAAGATAGTCGTGTTTGCTTTGGGCCAGTAGAGTGGGTTGGGCACATGGTTTGGTATGATAAACCCAGCCTTAAATATGAAAAGGCTCTTAGGTATAATGCTTTACACTTTGTTTGATGTTTTAAGGTAGAGTGATTTAGTTTGAGTGAAACTTCATTAAATAGGTCATACTTTATGTTTTAAATATGAGGATCAACTGACGGTCAATAGCACACAAATAAAATATTGTGGTAGAGGATCCAGCAAAACATTATCAATGATACCACCTTCCATAAAAGAAAATTCCCATTGAAGTAAAAGAGCTTTGCTTGTCAAAATATATATGAGTAGTTTTAAAACAATAGTTTGACATTTTGGGAAATGTGCTTATTCACTTTTGTTTCACCCAAGAGTTAGATGAGAAGATCAATAACACTCTCTTATCCATCTGCTAAATATGAAGCTACATCCAACAGCTCGTTAGCTCAGCTTAGCTTAGTTTAGTAAAGATTGTAAAGGGGAAACAGCTAGCCTGGCTCTATCCAAAGCGAACAAATTCTGCCTACCAGCACCTCTAACTGTTTTTATAGGACACAAAGTGAGAGGTGCCATAGAGCGCCAAACACACACTTAGGTTCTGTACGTCCCTTGCTTAGCTAACATCTGTGCAGTTGGTATACTATGTTTTGATCAACCAACATGGTCTGAACAACAGTACAGCAGTTAAATTTGCGGAAATGATTTAAAGTTCACTTATTAGCATGTAAGAACTCCTTCTTCATGGCCAGGAATCATTGTCAAGCACATAACCCCTGTAAACCACAACTTGAACACTCATGATATGATGTTAAGTAATTGTAAGCACATTGTATTCACTTTCTGGCAGAGAGGAAAAAAGAAAAGAGGCAAAGAACCTGTATTGTCCAACAATTCCTTTAGGCTTAAAACGCACCATGAAAACAAACAATGTGTGACTATTTGTGATGTAAAAGTTTTCGTTGAAGCCGTGATCTCA
Organism: Anoplopoma fimbria; assembly: GCF_027596085.1. NCBI lineage: Eukaryota > Metazoa > Chordata > Actinopteri > Perciformes > Anoplopomatidae > Anoplopoma > Anoplopoma fimbria. The sequence continues at coordinate 24,496,963 of NC_072472.1, read as the reverse complement.
GCAGGGTCACCAGTGGGACTCAACTGATTAATGTTTAACAGGCTGTCTACAATAAAATGTAGCATGTTGCCTAGCGTCTACTGCATCCTTTGTTATGTTATTTTATGGCATAAATAAACGATATTAAAAAAATGTAACATATAACTCCTTTTAATCCTAAACCTCAGGGAGACTCATCTTTTGTGGTGATGACAAACTACATCATAACTGAAGGTCAGAAGATGGGAAAGTGTCCAGAGGTAGGTGGAAACGTTTTCCCCTCCGTCTCTCTTTCTCCCTCTCACTTAAACACTTCCATAAATAGTCAAAGTAAACAGGAATCACGTCTCATTCCAAACTATTTCTGTAATTGGGTCGTTGTGTATGGCTGTTGAATAGCGTCTTTTCTTTTTACTAAATGGCCTCAAGATGACATGAGCAGTTTCTGTAAGCTGCCAAAGATCACAGTAAATGCCTTGTTGTTTCCGTGTTGTGTCCACCCACTGACCCCAATCTCTTGTTTATAACAGCTCCAAGGCAAGCATAACTGCAGCTCAAACGCTGACTGTGATGGAGGGAGTTTCAAACGTACGGGACATGGTAAATCCTGACGGCCTGACAGTGTGTGACAACAGCAGTCCTCACTGAACCGTCTGCCCATCTGTGGCCTCACTCAGATGAGTCCAGATCTTTGGCTCTCTGTTGTCTGCTCTTGCTCTCGGCCCTTTTCAGATTTGAACTTCTTAGGTTCAGTGACAGGATCAAGATGCAGGGAGCTAGGGAATCATGTGCGGTTATGGAGCTGTGTGTTTGCAGAGAGGGTTGTGGCTCCTGAGAACTGCTGTAGGACGAGCTCAACCATAGAAACTAAAACACAGAGCGTCTGAGTCAGCTAAGGTAAACATTTAAAAAGACGTATTAAAATCAACAACCTCAGTCTTAACAACCACACACACATTGTGTGTGTGCGTATATTGTGATCACTGCTTGTGGAGCATTGAAGTAAAACCCTGCCTTAAGCAATTAGACACATGCATGTACTGTAAATACAATCACAGATGTTACGGTAACCCCTGTGCATAGGAGCTGACACAAATCATAAGCACACAGAGACGTTAAATACAAATATCCATTCAGACAAGAGCTTCTTTAATAGGTCCAAACATAGCAGGGCGAATTCAAAGAGCAGTTACGTAAATGTATTGTCCTCCATCTGTACCGGGGGTTACCTTCGGAGCCTTTCAAGCCCTTTGTGCCCCACATCGACTTCAATAAGACCAATGTTAGGCAAAGCTTTAGATCTGTCTGTTTCAGACCAGTCAAATTCACCTCGAGGTGCCAGTATTGCTACAGAAGAGGAACTGTCTCTACGCTTAAACAGACTGCTGCACTCCAGTTAACGGTTAGAGACTAAAGACGAGTGAGCAAACCGCCGCTCCAGCACTGTCCGTGAACTCAACCAGCATATAATGTGAGAGACCGATAGCGACAAAGCTAATAATATGGAGAGAGATTGTATGTTAGGATGGTAGCAAGATAAAGGAAAGAGCTACTTCAGCGCTTGCTTCGCTTGCTGTTGAAGTTAATTCAAGATAGGGCGATAAAAGTCAATGTTAGAGCCCTCCAGTCTTTCTTTCCCACTGCTGCTTGAAAATAAATATCTGGTTTGAAGTTTTGTGTCTGTTGATGGTGATGAACTATAGTGTGGCTCTATTTCAAGGGCAAATGACGGGAGTCTGTGTGAAAGCCACTAAGACCTGCGAGGTGTTGGCTTGGTGCCCCGTTGAGGACGATAACAACATACCAGAGTATGTGAACACACAGAATTATTCAAACTGCATGTGGAAACTGACTTGCTACGAATGTGACGATTTCATTTGTGAGGATTCTTTGCCAGAATCCTCACAAATGCTGTCTGTCAGGATAACATAATTATTTGTACATGAGAAATATTATTTCTGCACATCAACATGCTTGATTTTATACTATTTTATCTTTATTCCCATCTAGTCCGCCGTTGTTGATGTCTGCTGAGAACTACACACTGTTCATCAAAAATTCTGTAACCTTCCCCTTATTTGGCGTCTCAAGGTGATTACCTCATTTATATTTAATTATATTTAGCTCAGCAGATGCTAAATTGTTTCCAAAGGTAAATAGATAAATAGAAATGTTTCATAATCTTACTGCAGTTGTATCCTAAGATGATTAGTAGTAAATTAAAAGAAATATTTACTGGGTAGGTAAGATCTGATTTGCATTATGGGAACTGTAGGATCCTGTGTTTTAACTCATTCTGGGAACTAAACGTCAGGATATCTCTGGTTCTACTGCAATGATTTGGAAGTTTCTTTTCTCAATGTTTTCCCACAAGTCCTCAGACTTTTTGAAAGTGTGTCACTAAACCGCTGGAGGACATCTTTAAATTTGAAAGTTTTGCAATGCCAGATTTTTTAACTCAAGCAAGCTGGCAAAATGTTGTACTTTGTCTTTAAATGCTTTAAGAAAATAAATGTCTTAATAAAAATGAAAATAAATCCACTTCAGTTATGGTAAAGTTTACTGTGCATTTAATCGAGCACATAAGTTAATGTTAGCTGGTCAGTCAACCATTTTTTGGACTCAGTTTAACATTAAGATTAGAAAAATTAAACAAATCCTGCAGAAATCAGGTGAAAACCCAAATGCAACTTAAGGTTATTATGTTTTCTTAAACACAAAAATAGCTCTTTTTAAAACCGTGCTTTATGATGACCAACTGTGCTTTCAGGAGTAACCTGGTTGAGGGTATCGATGCTGATTACATCAGCAAATGCCTCTATGATCCAAAGGATGCTCCACTGTGTCCCATATTCAGACTGGGAGACATAGTCAAACTGTCTGGCTTCAACTTTGAAACAATAGCCCGAGTGGTGAGTCAGCTGATCGTTATTCCACACTGACTGTGTAGGATGGATTGTTCAGGTGGAGAGGCAGATTTCCACTCCATCTAGTAACAGCTGCACATGTGTTGTCTCTTGGTGTTTTCTTTTCTTTTGTTTCCCGTGTTATAATGGAGATTTGTATCTTGTATGATGTGCTTTTGTCCTGGCAGGGAGGGGCCATTGGTATTGTGGTCGACTGGACATGTAACCTAGATGTGGATGTCAAACACTGTAAACCAGAGTACAACTTCCATGGTCTGTATGGAAACCCCACTGAGACAGACAGAGCCAGAGCTTCAGTGGGCTACAATTTTAGGTGTGTAGATATATACTTCCCTGAACTGAAACAGACTCACACAGCACAAATACTTTTAATATAATATGATTACACTTATTTGCATTTTCACTAATAGTTAAATAAGAAGATTCATAACACTCTGCGTGTTGAAGCAGGAACCAGCAGCCGGTTATCTTAGTTTAGATTAGCATAAAGATAGGGAACAGGGGGAAACAGCTGCTCTGGTTTTATGGGGCGTACATAACACCCCATAAAACTATAAAGCTTTACACTTCACTTTTTTGTACATATTAAACAAACAATATAAAACTTGTTAATTAGTGTGTGCTTGTAAGAGGACGCTGTTACAGTTGGACACATCTAGGCAAGCTGTTTGCGCCTTTTTCCAGTGAAAATGCTTAGCTAAGCTTATGCTTCCTAGCCTTAGCTTTATACTGATCGGACAGACATCTCTTCATCTAACTCTCTGCAAGAAAGCGAAAAGCGTATTTCCATACGTTGTAAAATCTTTTTAATATAGGTTTGATACTCTGAAGTCATTGCCTTTAGTAATTCCCTTCCCCAGTGTGTTCAACCTGAATTAACTGTGACAAATGTCAACAAAATACTGCTGATGGAAATTTCTATAATGTTGATATATCGTTAACATATCCAATATTTACTATTGTTGCTCAATTATGGACTGGATTGACCACCAGTCAGGTAAAAACAAGTGAATTCTATTTCTGTAGCCCAATATCACAAATCACAAATCTGCCTCAAGGGGCTTTACAATCTGTGCAAAATACGACAACTTTTATTCTGATAAGGAAATACAGTAGATATATAGATTGTACAAACAGTATAAGAAAAGATTTAAGAGGACGTTAAGCAACTTCAGGTGTCACCAACCAGATAGGACCTGAACCACATTGCCTCCTCTCCACCATGGAGACCTGGAAAGAGGACAGGCTAAATAAATACACAAGAGGCAGAACTCATGCACACCATTCACACAGATAGGAGAGGAAACAAAACAGAGAGAGACAGAGAAGAGGAGAGGAATGAAAGGATCTCCTGGTGGACTGAGATCGAGATCTAAAACATCTGGAATGAGACACTAACAGCCGGAGTGGGGGGGGGATTGGCACACAGCTGTGGGACGCAAACAATCAGAGGGTTGCAGTGTAATCTATTATAAGGACTAGGCTTAATAGATTCATTGAGACTGATACAGGGAGGGATAATGACAACAGGTACAAGCCTGAAGTCATTTAAAGAATAAGCAGCTAACTGAAAGTAAAAGTGGGAGCTGATCAGCTTGTGTTGAATTCTTACTGGATGCAGGCTGCCTGAAGTTTATGATGGTTAAATGAGACAAATAAAAGTCATAGTCCACTTTCACAGCCTTCTATATAGGGGATTTGTATTCTCATTTAGACATTTGTTAGCAACTGCCTTTTTTAAGACATGTAAAAGCTTCCAAATTCACTATAAACTAACTTATTTTATGGCTTAACATTAAACGTTGAAACATCTCAAATTTGTGTTAACCACAGACCTTATTTCAGGTATCTAACCACACATACAGAACTCCATTTTTGCTTTTTCAATTCAATTGCATAGGAAGTCGTCTATGACATATTATTAATGTTTTTTATTAATAATTCAGGTTTATGGCCTTTGTGATTTGCCATGTTTTAAAGCTCCTAAACGATATAATCTCATCTAGATGAAAGGGAAAATGTGGGAAATGCAAATATTACCAAAGACTTCCGCATATACATTCTATGTAACATATTGTGATCATCCCCATGGCTGTGTGTAGGTATGCAAAGCATTATTTGGAGGACAAGACTTCGAAGAGAACCCTTCTCAAAGTGTTCGGGATCAGGTTCGACATCATCGTGCAGTCACTGGTGAGAAGCACATTTTAATATTTTTAGTCGTACAAATCTCTGACTTTAGAAGTACTCTCAGGGAAAACTGAATCACTGGCACTCCATTCCTTACAGGCCAGAAAGTTTGACATCATCCCAACTCTGACTGCGATAGGCTCCGGAGTGGGCATCTTTGGAGTGGTATGTTGTATCCTGACTTTCTGCAATAATTGATTTCTAATCCATGGAATACTTTGTATACAAACTGTATTAACTCTAATGTTACAGGCAACCGTGGTGTGTGACTTGGTGCTGCTTTATTTGCTACCAAAAAGAGAATTTTACAAGAACATGAAATTCAAACACACAGACACACATCAACAGGTAAGCTCTAAGACGCACAAAGATTCTGTTGTGATTGTGTGCATTCAGTTTGAACACAAGATGGCAGCAGAGAGGCCTTTAACGGAAATACAGTCCAGACATCAACAGTGCAATTCCTTGTCTCAAGAACTCTTGGATGTATTTCAGTTCTTTTGAACCCCCCGACCAGCACACAGGAGCAGTCCCCTTCACATTAACACTGTGTTTATACCCATAACATTCACCAGCAGTTCAGGATCATCCATGCTTGCTACACAGCACTATCTGATAGATTAAATCTTCTCCCATCCCTCCTTCAAACAGTTCCTTTCTTTAACTGAAACAGGTAGAACATTTTTTTTGTATTTGCAGCATGACAGTGAGTCACTTGGTTTAGAAACCAGCACCTATTACGCCCTCGAAGCAAATGCAGGACAAGTCCAAGGCATTGGCCGGCCCAACGTGAGTGCACGTAGAAGTCTAGACAGTAGTGTAGATTCTTTTTTTTTGTATTTTCCTCTTGTGTGATGTTGAGGAGAATCCTCTTTTTCATTACTAAGAGAGGTTTAAATGGCTCCTGACCTGTGGCTTTTAATCCCACAGGACCAGGACTCAGAGGCATGTAGCACAGAAACAGAAGTAGCTAAAGTAAGATTCTTACAATTATTATCACAAAAAATATGTTTGCTTTTGTTTCTGTGATCGCTGTTTTATTTATCTGTTTATCCTGTAGAAGTAACCTGGGAGAAG
>NC_072472.1:24425790-24485790 GCF_027596085.1 Anoplopoma fimbria | reverse complement strand
AGTCTAAAAAGATGAGGATGATGGGCGCGGCGGCTGGTAGATGCTGGACAGACAGCGTGCCGGACTGAGCTGCACAAAGTGTTACCTGAGAGACGGGTGCAGTTTTAAAGAGGGCCGGAAGGGCCAAGAGTCCCTGCAGCAAGGTGGGAGAAAAGATGGGGTGAAAAAACAAAAAAAGTCACAAGTGAGAGGGAAAAGGTCACCTCATGGGGGGGGGGCAAAGGCAACACACTTCACCTCCTCCACCTGAAGATGCTACATGTATGTGTGGCTCTGATTGTAGTCAGAAATTATCATTAAATTGAGCGACCAACTGTTCAATAATAAACAATGAATTTTGATTAGTTTTTCCACTTCATACCAATACAAATCAAATATTTTAGGACTTTGACTGCTCAGACTAATTAAGCAAGTTTAAAAAATCATCTTTGTCCTCTAAACTTATTTCTTAAAAGGGCTCTTTGCCAACTTTTACCAATCAGGTCAAAATGAAAGTGTCTGAAACAGATAATTAAATGCTACATCTGAGCCATATGGTTGTTCCTGTTTTAGGTATTTATAGTCCTCCTATTAACCAATACCGTTTTTAATTCATAGTGACATAAAGATCAAGTATCAGAAACTATGAGCTAATTTAAAGACTGACTAAAGATTGGAGTTGAGTTTCATTCCCCCCCCCCAATTTTCCAGCAGGGGGCAGTGTTGTCTCAAACTCCCTTTGCGTCCTCTGGAAACACCTTCATTTCAGATGGCAGCTCTCCGACTGCCTGCAGTGTAACAGGGGAAACCTCGGCCTAGATAGAGGAGAAATCATCTAATAGAACCCCTCACAACGGGAGATTAGAGCCTCCTCCACATTCAGCGCTACAGTGGCCCATCATCATGAAAAAGTCTGCCGGACTCATAACACCGATTACTGTCCCAAAGGCACCCACTGTACAGCAGAGGACAGCTATAGATTGTCCAGATTAGCCCTTGGCTGTGCCGTTTATGTCGGAATTGCACTACGGGATAAGAATTTTGTACGTTTTTTCCTCCTGTGATGCGTTCAATCTGTGTTACAGAAAATCCAAGGTCAGCCTGAGGCACCAGAAGATCTGTATCATTCTCTGTCACTCAATCCCTCTATCCTTGAAAGGTGGAAGCAACACACACAAAAAAAACACTTATAAAAGCTTAAGGATCCACTGCATACGATGAAAGAATGAATTGTGGTGCTATGGCAACGCAGCTGCAGCTGGGACTGAATGTTAGTTAACCTGATACAGCAGACAGGTGTGAAGTACCGGTGTATGTCAGAGTCTCCAGCAATTATTCTGCGATTAGAATGAGCCTTGTTTGGTTGTGTTTTCTTTCATCTTTATGGATGAGATATACAGGTATAAAGTGCACGAGGGAGGTCTGGACGTGGATGACTGTCAGGACTGTTTGTGCTTACATGAGCAGGCTGCCAGGCGCAGACATGGACCTCTCCTCTCTCCTGCTGGGACACTCGAAGGGGTTGCTGAAGGAGCGCTTCCTCAGCATGGCTCTCACCATAATCTGAAACATTCACAAGCACAGGACGGTGGCAATGACGTGAAAAAGCTCGCTTTTTGTTTTGTTTTGTTTGCCGCCTGTGGTTCTGCACGAAGAATAGAGTAGATGGATTCATTCAGATCAGTCAATCTATAGTGTGCTATATCGATCAATGGCATTAACATTTCAAATGTGCCCTTTAATAGGCGCCGCTATCATGTGCTTGCCTAAATATGCAACTATGTGAGCTTGGATCCAAATCAGTGCAACATTAGAGCATTTATGGAGACAGATGATTTAGAATCTAGTTTCCCCCAATCAAGGAAGTTTTTTTGTTTTTACAGTGGCCATTATGGTTATTGTGGATTAAAAGAGATTAAGAGTTTAAACCTATCTGTTCTGTAAAAATGGGTTTTAAATGGGGGTCAACCAAAAGAAAAGCTTTTAAAGTACTGAAATACACACTATTTAAAATGGGGAATCAACTTGTTTTTGTTTTGTTTTTAATTCAGAGCTGAACCTTGTCCTTGTGAACAAGGCTGCGTTCTGAAAAGTAAAATCAATGGGTTGCAGTATTTTGTCACAATCATGGTTAACAGAGGACTGCAGTTGTTAGGGAGCAGCCTCATCTTCACCTCTGTTGGAAATGATGAGCATAGACGTATGAACTTGTCAAAAAAGCGCACAGCAAATTGAGGACAATCAGGGCAATTTACCACGGCAGAGAGGCTGGGAACAAACTTGACTGAGTTCTGGATGTCCTCCTCTGTCACCTCCACCACAGAGCAGTGCTCCTCCTCCAAAGGCAAGGGGTCCGTGCTTCCCTGGGTCACCCACTGGTCCATCTAAACACACACATACACACACAGGGAGAGACACAGGTCTATAATATACTGTATCTATGATCCACAGAAATTGCAACTACATCTTAACAGGAAGTAAGGCACTCAGTGTTCAACCAAGTTCATTGTTTCATGTTTAAAATATTCCAATGGGTGAGTGCAGTTTTTTAAGCCCGGCACAGCATGCATATTTTACACAATTATTGATTTATACATGAGCATTTTCTGCCAACCAGCCATCTGCTTTGATTTATGTTGCTGTGCAACTAAAACCCAACTGCAAAGATTTAAAAGTCGCTTGAGACAGATAATCCATCACAGTGACCCACAAACTGGAGGTTATTTTTGTCAAACTTATATTTTTCTATAAACAGCTCAATAATTTCCAGTTTCAGTAAACATTAATCAAACAAGAGTAAATATTGCATTTGTTCACAACTATCCTCCATCCTGAACTTGGTGTTCATGTGATAATTTGCAACAGGACGAAGCAGTTTCTGGGATGTGACTCAGTGTTATTTGGTGCTGCAGGGATACTGCATTTTTTTAGGCCAACCAGAAAGTTAGCACCGGTTCCTTCAACAAAAATACAATGGGATTTCTCTATTGTATTTTGGATTATTACAGAAAATAAACAAATGTTTATGACATTTGCACATTGTGTTCATGAAGATAATCTAAAGCTCTGACATCCAGGACTTCCAAGATGACAAAAATGTTTTGGCATGCTAGTAATACAAAACAGAAATGATGTTGCTGCTCCTTCAGAAATTATCATTCCGGAAGCTCACTTTTCTTCAGTTCAAAGCACATATTTTGCTTTACATCAAATTAAATTGTCACCTTACAACTTCTCTTTCATTTTATATCTCTTCTTCTTCTTACATACAATGATTTTAGGTAAGAGATGTGCTTGTGTGTGAATGTTTATGTGTGTGTTCACAGGGTTATGCATCATGCCTAATTAGCTCTATTTCCATAAACACAAACAGAGTCTCTGGTGAGAAAATGACTCACTGACGCATGATTAGATTGTGTCATGGAAACACCATGGGGAGTGGGGATCTGTCATGGCTGGTCCTGGACCTCCCCCTGTATCACTGACTCAGTGTTAACGCAGTCCTCCACAGGGACTAACAGATTTCATTATGCTGAATTAACCCCCTTTACCTTGTCTGAACATGACACACACATTTTGATCGTGCTCGAGGTAGCAGCCCGTCGACCTAAACAAACATCTGCTTCGTTACCTTGATCTCAGGGATGGTGATCCTGGTGTCCGGGTTCTTGTCCAGCATCCGCAGGATCAGGGTCCGCAGCTCTTCACTGATTTTTGGTCTGCACAAAACAAGGAACAAGGATTTGAGAATGTCGTTGTTGATGGAGAGAACAATTGGCTTTTGAAGTAACTGAAAACAATTTATAGCAGCGACCCTCAACCAGGGCTGTTTGTACCCCAGGGGGTACTTTTGCAATAGTTTGGAGATACGTGGGAACATTGTGGAGTAGCTAAAGCGGCTCAACTAATTTGAAAGAATAGAATTGACTATTTGAATTTTAAAAATATGTCCCCGTATGGAGTCAGCTGCAACATCTGAACAGTTGAAAATCAGTCTGAAATTAATTTATAGTTCGCAAACAATCAGAGAAGTTGGCTAAACAGTTAGCTGGAACTAATGAACAAACTGTTGAAGTAGTTAGCTTAAAGTAATGCATAAACTGCTGCAATAATTAGCTAAAACTAATTAATAAACAGTTGAAATAGTTAGCTAAAAGGGACGCATTAACTGTTGAAATAATTAACTAAAACTAATGGATAAACACTCTAAATAGTTAGCCAAAAGGGACGCAAAAACAGTTGAAAGAATAACTAAAACTAATTGATTAACAGTTGAAATAGTTAGCTTAAAGTAACGCATAGGTAAAATAGCTAAAAGTAATGGATACACAGCTGAAATGGTTAGCTTAAAGTAATAGACGAATGGTTAAAATCACTAAAAAAACATTACAAATAGTAAAAATAAAGGAATACAAGTTAATGGTTAAAAAAAGGTGGGTGTCAATGAAGGGGTCCTTGAGATCTGACAGTCCTGTGGGGGTTCAGCAAAAAAAGCTTGGTATCACTGGTTTATGGGCCATTTTGTCCTGCTAGGGCTTAAAGACCTACAACTGTAAAATTGATGCTCTAAAATATTTCACAGGTTCTAGCCCAACATTGAGCTAAAACCTGTGTATCAACAATAACTAGGTTTATGTTTATGAAGATGCACTTTCACTGACACTGATAAAAAAACACTGGCATGCATGATAGGAAATTAGGTCATTAGTGTCTGAGTAAAATAGGTTTGTGAGCTCAGCCTGATCAATGCACTACACCTACAGTATAATGGCCGTCAGTGCTGAAGACGAGGTGCCGTTAACTGTCATTGATTGGTACAGGGGGGAGTTGACTCCATTAGGTGATGCGATACTCTGTGGGGTAAGCTTGTTCATTAAGCATCGCCCTCTCCTTGAACAGTCACAGAGTCTCTTGAGAAGACACTTATCACCGACAACATGACACCCTGTCCTAACACACACTCCAACTGCCACTCATAGCCCTTTCACATGTGCTGGGTTTACACTTCATCATTGCTTTCCCTCAGTCCATCAGCACTGCCAGACTTCCTGTCTTCCTATCTTTTTTCTCTCTGTCTTTCTCCGTCAAGAAATACTCCCATGTTGACCTTTCAGGCAAAGTGAAGATAGAGGAGGCAGCTGATGCCCACATTTGTTTTCTCCATGCTTGTTTTGAACATAAAGAGGGGACATTTACTGTGTGTGGTACTGGCTGCTGCGACAAGCTATTCAGGTTTTTGCAGATGCAATTTGAAACCGAAAGGAAAGAGGAAAATGGTTTTGCGACTGTGATGCATATGAGAAGATAGCAGACGGGCGAGGACAATGATTATGGTGTTGACTGGAGGTGGCTGGGAGATCGCTGCTGTCATTTTTAATAAGTGAAGGAGAGGTAAGGACGCAGGGGATGTACTTACATTTCTGGGAAATCCACAAGCCTGGTCCTTATCTTATTGTGCAAAGCCAATATGTACTCGTCAATAAATGGGCACTGCAGGTGGAGCAGAGGAAAGAGAGTGAGAAAAAAACAAGGAAGGAACAGTGCCAGAAAAAATATGTTTCCCAAAAGACAACTAAGACAAATAACAGCACAAATCAGCTCCTAGCAATTACTGAAATAAATGATGCCACTAGACGGCTGTTTATCAAACGTAAACAAATAGATAGTGTTCCTGTTGCCACTGGGAGCTGTTAACACTGTTAACTTATCCCAGCCTTTGCTGCTACATTTGGTGTACCAGATCAAAGAAAAAAAGAAAATGTGAAGACTTGCCTTCCCAAAGACGAAACAGTAGAGAGTGACCCCCATGGCCCACACGTCCAGCGCCTTTAAGAAAGTGCCAGCAGTGACATTAAGTGTGACATGATGGCAAACAGACTTAAAATCATACATTTAGCAGTCGTGCACAAAAAAACATGTCGACCTAAATCAATGCAGATTGCCTACAGTGATTTATGGGACACTTGAGGTTATTTTTTGTTGGCTATGTCTACCGTCAAGATACCTTGTAAATGGATGTGTGTGATCAGGTAACAGATGGACTGCAGCCATCCATCACGCTCTTTGTCCTCTACCTCTCCCTGGATGAATAGCTCTCCTAGGAATCCATTTATTTTCCTTGATATTTACGAAATTATAAACCTAGCCCCCTGAGCCTGCGTTATCTATCACAATGCCACAGACATTTGTTATCAGACAAGGTGCTGCGTGACTGGCATGTTGTGATGGCCTGATGGACAACTGGGACTGACAACCTGGGCTGAAGTGACATATTAGTGTCAGATATTTGATATTTCACTGCTGATTTAAACTGAAAACCACATATGTTGGTGCATATATTTCTACAGGCACTTGAACGGATCTGACATCCTTTTTGTCAGCAATCAAAGATTCTATTCTGGTATTTTTGCAAATATAGCGGATTCGTTGAAGAGGCAGGTGGAAATCAATGCAACCGTTATGGAAGAGTGGCAGGTTATCCATGACAAACGCGACTGATCATCATTTGACTGTAAAAGTAGAAACCCTATAATGATGTGAAACATTCCTGAATCAATATGAGGTGTGTGAAACGGATAGCCTAATTCCATTTCTTGACTCTGTAATGGTTTTGTGCTCAGCTGCATTACCGGCTTCCTTGTTATTAATACCAGCTAACACACACAGGGGAAAAGACTGACAATGACAATTTGCTCCGTGGATTAGCAGGCAAAGGTCTGAAAGCTCATCTAGGTTTTAATGGTTCTCTTTTTCCAATCATGAGGTTTCAGGCTTAGACCGACACCAGCAGCCGTTGTAATCACATGTCTTCAGACTCAGGCACGCTCACCGAATGGATGTATGGATGTAGAGTTAACTCACTTTTCCGCTGAAGCTCTTCCGTGCGTCTGAGAGGGTCTCTGGTGCCATAAATGCAGGAGTGCCAGCAGTGCTTGACAACATAGCGTCATTGCCCTCAAACTGGTTGCTGACCCCAAAGTCTGCTATCTTCACATGGCCATCGTCCCCCAGCAGCAAGTTAGAAGGCTTGATGTCCCGGTGGACAATCTTCTGGTAGTGCACTGAGGGTTATTGGAAATAAAGCCTTTCAGACTTTTAGAACTACAGACGCTCAACATCCAAATTATTTTGTTTTTTTCTGGCCCTTAACAGCAGTGGAGCTATAAAACTACATTTTATAGCTGATGTCACTACAAATTGTTATTTTGTTATTATCATGCCAGTTAATAAACTGTTGCTTTTACCAAAGGAATGATGTGAATACTGTGAACCTAAGCTCATCTTAGACTTAAAGTTAAGTGTTAAGGCTTCGAGATGTACTTAACAGCTGTCTGGAGCTAAGCCCTGGACACTTTACTGACTGGATAAGTGGGGCCCACTTGTCTGAGGAGGTCTTATTAAAACATGAGGCACTTGACTTATTAAAAGCCGAGATAATTAAACATCGTTAGCGGTGCCTTTGACACTCAAATTAAAAACACACGTCAATGACCTACAGAATGTCAAATGATATCTATAATTTTAGCTAATTCAGGTTTTAGAAGACATGATGCACTTTTTAGTGACATTGCCTACTTTGTTGGTTTATTATGGAGAAATATAAATATAAATATATATATATATAATATATATATATATATAAAAATATATATATAAATATAAATATATAAAATATATATAAATATAATATATATATATATATATATATATATAAATATATATATATATAAAAATAAATATATATATATATAAATAAATATATATATATATATATACATGAAACTATACATTTCATAATGAGTTGAGTTTTGATGATTTCTTCAATTATTTTACAAATTGTTGGATAAATAATGTACACAATTCATATGATGCCATAGTTTGTACAGTTATCACAATCCACAGGTTGTTTTTCGAAGTGGTATGAAATAGCTTTTCATCTGAGCCTCAACTGAGACCTATGACTCATGAGGTGTAAGCACTTAAAAAAACAGCCGTGTGCAAATACCAAAAGCGTATACCGCCTTTACATTTACTTTTTGAAAAAATAACCTATGAACAGCATGATTCTGATTCTCTGTAGCCTTGTTTTCAAGATGAAGCTCACAGCTCAGAGAGAGGCAGCATTGATCCCTAATCATTAGGCCCACAGCCAGGTGAAATGGATCTACAGTGAATGAGGACGCGGCTTTCACTGAGCAGAGGCTCGATACTGATGGGTGGAAGACATAAATAAGCAGCCAGACCCCAGGGGCATGGGAACAGAGGGTCAATAACATTATGTTCTATTAGATTAGAGAATGCTACCATGTCATTTTATTTTTTAAGAGTAGTGAGAGATCATACTGTTTGAGAGACACAGTGCTCCAAATGTTCTCGCTTTTATACTTTGAGTATCATAATGGGTATGATAAAAAGGGATGTCTTTAGAAATGGAATATCCAATGCTTTCCTGGCCACTAGGAACCCCCCAAAAACTGCATGTAGCCTTTTAAGTGTGAATGAGGAACCAGGGCATTAATAGCTGAAAAAGCATAAATTAGTGTCTGTTAAACACTTCACAGATGTGGCTCAAAGACACAAAGACAGGCCTTGTTCTGCTTGAGATACTTACGGTACTCCATGCCCAGGATGATGTCTCTGAAGTATAACCTCGCCTGCTCTTCTGTCAAAGGACTGTCTGAGGGCACTTCCATCACCGGACTACAAATTCACACACACACAAGTGTAAAAAACAAACACACAAATCGTCTGATTATGTGTGTCGGTTGTTCTGTCATTTGCACAGGAATTTAAATTCCAAATGTAAAGATATTCAAATACAGATATGCATCTGACACATCCTGATCAAACATCACTGATACTGAAATACTGTGATAAACATGATCTGTATCTTGTTTGTGTAGATCCCAAACCCAACAGCACCAAAAACAACTTATTTGAATGGATGAGTGAACAGGACAGAAATAAAAACACTGTCTCAGTGTTCTACACGGTTATAGCTTTCTTTACTTACATAAATTATAATATATATGCTGCAGTTCCCTGGTTTAATTGTGATTAAAAGGGAATTACGTTTTAACTATCCAGAGATAGTGATCAGAGCAGAGATCAACCATGCTGAGCTGATATTGTTTTATCCAACCGATAATCCAAAACATGAGAGCAAAATCTCTCTCACATTATGAAAAAGTGAATAAATAGCACAAAAGGTATACATAACAAATGTATGCAAATATGTGAAATGAGACCAGCTACCTCCCACCTCCATCAGCTTGGAATAATAAAAGGTCTCGGATCATTAGATCATCACAATTTTTTGGTTTGTTTTTTGTGTTGTAGGAAGGAACAGCTCGTTGTTCAGGACGGGAAACATGTACACGGATTACCGCCACTAGTAATAACTGTGAAAACCTAAGAACATGATGGATCCCTCTGAAGCCTTTGATTGAACAAACACCAGCATTGTGTCAGCTCGAATGAAGGAGAGCCCTGCAGAGATGGAGGCAGGGACGGAGGGACGAGGAAATGAAGAGGTGAAGGTAGAGGAGGATGAGCCTTCAATTATTATTTTTCTGAAAAGGACATGTTCTCTACTCACCCCTTAGGCATCAGCTCAAACACTGTCAGAAAAAGGCAATAAGAAAGAACACGTTAGACCACACAATGTATTCTTTATTCACTCAGCTGGGGTTGACCACTGCTGCCGCTGAGGCAACACCCCAGAATCACATTATCATCATGAATGTGCCACATTAAGAGTTTGACCTTAGACACTAATACAGGCAAACTAGCTGTGACCTGGCACTGCTAATGGAAGACTTTCTTTTTTTTTGCATAATGCGTGAGCCCTGAGGTGATGTGGAGGAAAGCAAGAGATGATCTGAAATATGAATAACTCATATGAGGACTTGTTGGTGGCATATGTTCCGAGTGCCAAAGGCTGAGAGAGGGCGAAAAATAGGGCGAAAGATTTGGACAAAGAAAATATGGTCTGCGTACCCATGTGAAGGTTGTCCTCCGCTGGATCATCCAGCACCTGCAACATTAACATTGGCATAGTTAGTGAAGACTTTTCACTTGAATTTTTTTTTGATAATGGTTGTTGGTAAAAGTTAAAAATCTGATAGTTGCATTCAGGAATTTATATCTTTTCATGCTTATCAAGTATTGAGCAGAGTGATATGAAGTAGTTGTGATGATAGCGCCTTTGATACTTCAAGAACACAGTTGAAAATGACCTTTTGGGCTCTTTTCTTTGTTCTCATATGAAAGCTGCTTGTAATTCTCAACAGCTATGACATTGGTGGGAGCTGTAATTTAAAACACCGGCTTTGAGAGGTTGTGCAAATTCACAACTCTGCAGTTGGACGGATTAAGCTGCAACTGGGCCCAGGGGCAAAAGTGATTAGTAGAAATTAGTATTTCGGGCCCTTTTCAGTCCCTATTCCTCTGTCTCTCGGTTCAAAGTGTACAGTTTTTAAATTGAAGAACTCTACCTGGCTTTAAAACTAGATCTTGCCACAAAAAAAACTTCTAAAGACATAACCATGAATGTAAAAAGTCTGTATAGAGGTCTCGGGGAATATTATTGTGAAAAAAGGTTGTACAGAGCCTTTTGTGGCTCCAGAGGGAGCTGTGTGCAGTTTGATGGTTTTATTAATATATGAGTGCAAATTTGAAAGTGATACTAATATCTGGAGAAAGAAGTTAATTTCTATAAACAGATCTACATTCATATGCAGAAACAGCAGTCGACAGAACAACATGTTGGTATCTGAAAGTTTCTGGCTCCTGTTTGTAGTCTGAGTAGTGTTGACCAATCACGTTCAATCAGGCTTTGGTTGAATGCAGGTGAACAGTCATTGCGGAAAGTAAAATAATCGGAATGCATTTCCAGATGTGCAAATCTCTGAACCTGACAACTATCATCTGAAGATGATTAATTACTTTTTATTGGTTTAAAATTATTCTTTAAACTCGCTACTTGTGAGACAATCTGGTCGTACGCTTCTTCTCTCAACTACATTTTACAATTTTTAGGTCCTACTGATTAAAATGAGGGCTATTAAACCGGGAAGTTGATTTACCTCAAAAAAATGGTCTGCTGATTAATAGACATCTCTTTCCCAATGTAAGTCTTTGGGACTTGGAAGATTTTATCTTCCTGAGGGCTCGAGCATAATGCACCGTAATCTCCAACCGAGTTGTCTATGGTCAAGTTGCATGGTGGGTAATATAGGCACCACGTTTTGACGAGGAAAAAGAATGTGTAGAGTAAAAAGATGATATCTCTGATTCTGCTGCATCGATTTTGTCATGAGTCCATCGTTTTTCTGCCTTTTTCCAAATAAAAGCGCAAAAAACTATTAACACTAAATGAGCTGTTGAGCGCAAAGTGAAAACCATTAGTAGCCTCGTATTTGTTGTAGCTGTTGACTAACGAAGTTCCTAAAATGCATTAAAAGCGTTTCTTGATTTATGAGAAATTACATACTTGGGACTTCAAAGTGTCTACTCTCATAACAACTGCATGCCTTGGCGAGTATGTGGTCGACCTCTTCCCAACCATCTGTGACAAAGAACTGTCACGGTCATAAGTTTGAATCTGTATGTGGGCTTTCATGTTACAAATGTCTATTCTTAATTAGACCGACTGGAATGCGTTCTCACAGGAATCAGTTGGAAACCCATAATGAATGTAAGCCTGACCCAGGCACAGCCCATTTAAATGGATGAACAGAGAGCGATGAAGCAGGTTTTCCCATTGCCCACTTACATATGCCCATTATGAGAGTGGGGGCGGACAAAGGAGGGAAGAGATGAGTGTGTGTGTGTGTGTGTGTCCTCACTGCTGGAGCGAGCACACGGGAGCAGTGCTCAGCTTTTACTTAAAAACTCTGGCACTCTCTCAACGCAAGAGCAAGCCAGACAGTTCTCCTACTGACTGACTGCCGACCACGACGGCGGTGGCCCTCGCCATCTGTCCAAAATGGAAAAAACACTCTGATGATATCGCAAGGGAGCGGTGGGCATCTTGAGTCATGTCTTGAGAATCAGGTTTCATAAACAACCGCCTCTGTAGAAAGTCTATCCATCTTCAAAATTCCCCAGCTCAACCCAAGTTGGAGAGCGTTGGCTGTTGTCAATCTAAGAATCTATTTACAGAGCGGAACATTTGTTTTTTCCCCAGAATATGTCGCCTTAACATTATGAAAGGGCCAGACCTAGAAGTGTGATGGATGTGCTGGAGGGTAAATCTAATTTCTCCCACCAGTTTCCTGGCAGAACAGGGTTTATCCACCTTTTTTTGGTCCGATATAAACCAACATGATATAAATACAAAGGGGAAGTCAGGGTACCCAGCAAAAAAGGTTATCTGAAGACGCAGTGGTAAAGGATAATCCTAACAACAATGGATATAAGCCTGTTGTGGATGTCCACATGCTTTTATCAGAGAAATAATTATGAAATGGCATTATTTCAACAAAATGGAAAATCAAATGTAGAAACATGGTCATTGAGGAGTTGTGTGTAGCTACAAACTGTGAGCTCGCAATTCATACAAGACTAAGGGTCCTATTTAAACAATCTATAGCGCATGGACTAAAGTGCACGGCGAAAGTGCATGTAGGGAGTGTCCAACTCCACTTTGGCTAGATAAATGGCGCTAAATCTGGGAACAAAGTAAGGCGCAAGCGACAAAAGGATTGTATTTAGTCACTTGAATAATCATAGGTGTTTTTTGGGAGTGACAAGAATCTAACCAATCACAGTGTCACCTCTCATTTCCTTTAAGGCCAGGTGCTGGGGAACATTGCTACTTGAAAGGCAGATTTTGCAAAGCAAGCGGATTTCTGCAGTAGAAATGTTGTTTTTGAACTATTGGAATCTAATTCTACAAGTAGCATCATACTTGTAATATTAGTATAACTCGATCTTTATTTTCAACTTTGCAGAAATACCAGGTTCAAACACAATGAACAGACATGCAGAAAAACTGAGCAGCATTCAAATGTGGATTTAGAATTTGCATATCAGCGTTATGAGTGAAGCCTTGAAGCTTCCGGGTATTCAAAAAGTATTCAGTACAGCCCTAGAATTTTCATATTGATGAGTTTCTTTTTCGGTTGACTGATTAAGAGTGCACTCCGTTAACTATTTGTTGCTGTCCATTGACAAGAGTGCTGAATTCATGTTGCATTGGCTACATGTTGTGAAGGGAGGGAAGGGACAGGTATGTGGTCTTTTCCAGGAGGACCCTCTGCCTCCACTGTCTCCCAATCTTCTGTCCCATCAACAACTCCATCTGACTGCATAGGAGTAAATACACTGATAACCTTTTTAACTGAAGAGGAGTGCTGCTGCGTGCTCCTGTGTGTGTAACAAGCAGAGTGTAGGCACATCTTACTATCTGAATAATGTGCCCTTTAAATAGCAGGAAAATACTGCACCACTGACTTTAGTGCTGGCTTTTGTTAGTCAATGACATAATGCCATCCTTAGTGCTCCGCTTATACAGTAGCATGTCTAAAACCTGCTAATAGCAGAACATTCTTGTCCGGGTCCAAAAATGCTTATTCAGAGAACCCTGAATGAGCTCAGATTAATAAAAGATAGGCAACATATTAACAAACCTAATTTGACCAATTCCAAGAATTAATTGACCATCAAAGGACCAGTGTGTAGCATTTAAGGGGAACCATTAGCGTTAAAAGGAATACAATATTCATAACTATATATTCATTAGTGTATTATCACCTGAAACTAATCACCTGTTTTTTGATTAACTTAGAATGAGCCCCTTAATAAGGAGCGGGTTCTCTTCCACAGAGGGACTGCCATGTTTCTACTCCAGCCCACAAGGGACAAACCAAACACTGGCTCTAGGCATGGCCTTTCACATTTTTTATATTGAAGTGGCAGCATAAATGGGTTGGTTGAAGGTTCTTCTACATGCCTAAAAATGGAGGGGTATTCAGTCTGCAACCTTACTGCTAGATGCCACTAAATCATCCACACTAATATCAATAAGAGTTTACTGTTTAAGATAAAAAACAGAGGATAGATGCTCTCACCTCCACCAGCTTGACAATGTTGACATGGTCCAGTTTTTTAAGGATGGCTATCTCTTGGTAGACTCTCTCCAGGGGTCCTAAGATCTTGGGCTGCTCTCCTTGGGCCGCCTTGGGTCCCCTTGGGGGTGGGCGACCTGCAGACAGCCACACAAATCACACATCCAACTTTGATAAATGATTCACTTGTGCATGATTGGTGTTGACAGGAATTATCAGATAACAAGATGATCTAAATGTGGCAGAGATGTTTTTGAGTATTATGGTGACCTATTTGGAGTCATTGTGTGTATTTGGTAAAAGCGGTTTCATACATATTTAACTAGTAACCCTTCGAAAAGTTTAGGGAAATTTGTTCGTTCTTTGTCTTTTGTGGTCACGGCTTTGATACCGGCTCCCTTTTACATAATGAATGATTTAACTTGTTAGGAGCTCGGTTATTTGTCTCATGGTGCATAGAGAGGTCACATATCAATGTGCCTTTGTTGCTGCCAAATGCTGACATTAACTGACATTCAACCCAACATGACACACACACACACACACACACACACACACACACACACACACACACACACACACACACACACACACACACACACACACACACACACACACACACACACACACACACACACACACACACACACACACACACACCTTCAGTATTTGTAATTGACATTAGGTTACTTCCTAGTTAAGGTCCTTTGTTAACACTCGTACAGACAGTGAACTTTGTGTCTGTTTAGAAGAATAGAAGATGGACTTACGTGGGAAACCACACTGCTTCATTAACTTCTTCTTGGACACCAGCTTCATGGCCTAGGAAGGAGGGACATGAGTTTGATCACAGCGTGTTCACATGCAGCTCGTATTAACAGTGACGAAAAGCCGTGCATCAAGCAAGAATTAATAACCATAAGAAAAGAAAACTAGATCTGAAAGCGTGTAAACCAAAGAATAAAATAAATCTGGAATGTTAATGTTCATGGAATGTGAATGTACAGTGTTTTCACATGTGCCTTCATCAAAACCAGAAACATGAACATTTTAAAGTCAGTGGATGAATATCTGTGTTATTATAGCTTTTTTCAAAAAGGTCAGGAGTATCTAAGTCTGAGGCAAATTAAATCTTTCATGGAAAAGAGCATGCATCGGTTTATAAAGGACTGCTGCGTGTGTGTTTGTGTGTGTATTGCTACAAGGAATTGTTATGCAAAAGAGGAAGCAGTTTCTTTTTAAGACAGAAACCAGGTCTGGCAAGAAGCCTTGCTTCTACACAGTTTCAATTGTGTGCAGGCATGTGTGTGTGGGTGTGTGTGTGTGTGTGTGTGTGTGTGTGTGTGTGTGTGTGTGTGTGTGTGTGTGTGTGTGTGTGTGTGTGTGTGTGTGTGTGTTTAGACTTGTGGGAGGTTGGTTAATGACTCAGCCACAGTAATCGAACAGTTAAAAATATGATATATCCGGAGAGAAATATTCAGAATTATTGCAGCTTTTTCTGTAAAGTATCTGTCATCTCAAAAGCTTAAATTCTGACTGTGGGTAGGTGAAGGTGCGTCATTGCAGTTTTACTCATAGTAAATGTATTTTAACCAAACCAAGGAAATTGGGAATGACTACATTTTGTCTCTAAACAAAGAATGGCAATAGCTGTTGAAATCGCAATGAAAGAGGTTATGTAAGTTCATCTCTGATTTAGTGCTAAGCAGGTACTGATGAGTGGTATGTGGTGATGATCGAAGGCAGCCAAAAGCATGACAGCGGGACCTTTATTTTGTAGAAGGTGTCATATAAAAGGGTTTAAGAATGGTATCAGTCACCATATTGTTCCCTCACTGTGCCATTTCTGAATTATTCAGCACTCTAATCTGTAGACAAACAAGACTTCCAAGTAAAAAAAAGACTTCTGCGCTGCCTTTAGTTCAGAGATGAAAATCAAAAATGTTACACCAAGAAATAACGGTTGTGTGAGCTGACCTTTGCTTAGTGTTGACATCAGGGCTGGATTAACCTCCTCAGTACACTTAGTTTATGCTCATCAGAGAAAACAAAGCTCACCTGTGTGGGAATGGCGGACTCCGCCACTAACAATGAAGACTACTAGAGAGAGTGAATTGCTATTGCCAAAAGATGCTGACCAAACAGATCACAAACAGAATTTGATAGAATTTTATAATATGATCATAACTTTCAAATTTACAGTTTATAGGGCTTCATTGGTTAAATAATTGAATTCAATTTAGTTTACTTCTGCCTCCTGAGGCTGATTAACAGCAGGCATTACAACCAAAGAACTGCCAATCAAATTGTGGTCATGGTAATTATACAACACTGGAGACCACAACAAGCACAAGCAGGATTCAAAGACCTTTAGTATTCTGTTGATACCTTGGACAATAAAATATGGTTTCCAACACGTACTTGGAAGAGATAAGTAAAAATAAGTCTTCAAATTATTCAATCCAATGGCATTTTCATTCATCTTAAAAGGTGCTAAATTACAAATTCAGAGCATATCTCTGATTGAGGGATCGCCTCCACATAGCCCTCAACATTTAACGTTGCTAACAGTGCAAACAACGGCAACAGTGTTGACAGAACTAACACAGTTTAACTGAGGGGGGAACAGGAGGGTGGGCGCTACGCTCACGTGAGGACGGCTTCCTTATCATCTGTAACTGCTGTATTAGCGCAGTGCAGAGCAGCGGCTATAAACTAGCAGGTGGGGAACACAAACAGCAATCAAATACACTAAAATGCCACACGGTTAGTGCAGCTACGTAAAGAAAGCTCAGAGAAGCTCAGCTAACAACACACACAGGGAGAGCGACTTCATTCTCTGCTCAGGCAGACATTACTCAACTATATTTTTATAAATAGTTGTTTGCTGCTATATTAATGCTTTGAAAACTGAATTTAGCACTTTTAAAACTGACCACTGTTGCATTATCAACAAACTGTAAATATTCATGAGGACCTGGCATCAACATTAGGTGCTTCAACTTAATATAAAAATACATAATGTAAAAATGGTAATTTCTACTTCACAAATAATCCTAATTTCTTCAATCTGGTATGTGTGTGTGTGTGTGTTTGATGTAGTTGCGCTTATGTCGGCACACGCTGCAGATGCTTCGCACACAAATATCCATTTAGTTATGTGTGAGACCAACTCAGACTGCCAGGAAATAAAATCACCCTTCCATGCAGTCATCACTCATCTGCTCCTCTCCTGATTCCTGTCACTGTTATTTAAAATGCGTCCGTCATTTGAGCCGGCATGCACTAATCCGCAGTATGTCCCGTAAGGTAACGTTTACCGTCAGTGTCAACAATCAGCATCAAATGTAAGAACGCTTCCGCACAGAGCAGGAACAAAGAGAAAAAAAAACGGACAGCAAACATGAGGGCTTTATATATACACGTCTGCACACACAGAAACGCTGAGGGCAGATGGGACGGATGGAGGAGGAGGGAAAAATGTGTTGCACTGGATATTCATTTTTCATTTTCTGTGGTTTTATATTCGGTGTTTGTGACAAAAGGAAAGTCTCTGAGGCTCCATTTGTACCTGGGACGCTGTCTCTGATAAAATATGTTTACATAATAGTAATATGTTTGTTGATTTTAAAGGGAAAACTTTTTTTGTGTGGGAAGAGCTAGATTTGTGTACTGAGCACTAGAGGGGGGCTGAATGGACGATGGCTGAACAAAGGAAAGCACTTTCGTCAGGTTATCATCCACATGGAGCCCAAATTTTCACGAAATGTCTAGGAAATCCGCAAAAGTAAAATAATAAATTAATAAATAGGCCTTTGGATCCACTTCTTGATAAGCATTTCAAAATTCTCCAGTCAGGTGTCATCAAACCATTATTAAACCATGTGTAGAATCCGAGAAGGCCCCTTTAAGGCTACCGAACGGTTATGGTTTAACTTGGTTATTAAAGTTAACATGTTGGGTCTTGTGCGTCAGGTCGACCTTTCCAATAACAAACCAAGACCATGATTTTTCCGTGAGGGGCCTAAAGATAACCATTAAAAACTACATTTGTTGTATTGTAAATAGGAAATCTGTTAACATTTGGCTGATTTGCTCAATATTGATGTCTTGCCACCTGCCAGACACCATGGATTCCACTTTATGGTGATAAAATACTTCTTACAAAATGTTTTTACTGCTTTTAATTTGTAAATGCAATCTCTAGGACAGTGGGTTGCAGCTCCGCAGGTCAGCATCATTTAAAGCTGCATGTCATTATTCCTGCAGTGGGTAGAGTCTATATAAAAACTCCCTTGTTAGAACTTCTCACTCATGTTACAGGGCTCGTCTGCGTCCTTACATAAACTCCTGTTGTTTACCGTTCGGCACATTTTTACAAGCTGCCGTTTTAATACTGGCTTGCATCTCGCTCGGGGCTCTTACTGGCTCCAGTTCAAAATGATATCTTAAAACAAGTAGGGTTGGCAGCTTTGGTCGACATGACTCATCCTAACACTTTCATTGTTGTGACTCTACAGGGCGGCTTAGTTGTGTTCAAACACAAAATGGCTTACATTATTAGGGGCTGAGTGTGCCACGTTAACCTTGATGGAAACGCTTAAAATGATCTCTTGTCAGCGTTCCAGCTCGAAATCCAGACCGCCCCTCGTGAACTGACCTCAAAGCAGCTACACCCGGCACACAAAGCACCAGCAGCACAGCTTTGTAGTTAGATCAAAAAGTCTCAGATGCACTTTAAGTGGCACCAGAAGCCACTTTCATTTCCCAAGTTTCATCCCAAGGCAACTGATGCAATTTGAGGGGACGGCACTCACAGCAAACAACCAGGTGGGAAAAGAAAAAAAATCAATAGTACCGGTGTAAAGCTCTTCCGTCTAGACATAAGAGGCTGAGGCTTGAGGAGAGCTGTGGCTGTGTGGCTGATCAGAGAGAAGATGCTGAAATGTGAAACGATTGCGTCGACTTACATAATGTTTGTCATCATCCTCATTGTAGGCGAGTTTGACCACACCGTAGGAGCCCTGCAATGCAACGACAGAGAGGTTCACTTTCATATGTGGACACACATGTTCACAGCAACACTTAGGTCAATACGTTTTGTGATTCAGCTCCGGATCAAAAACTGATTCCTAAGGCATCACTTTGAGGAACAGACGGCAGCATCACACTGACAGCATGTTTTTAAAGGCAGCACAGTTTCCATTCAAAAACAACATTTTTTTATTCTTTGGCAGCACAGAGTGGCTCCGCCCACACACATATATACAGCCCCGGGATGTTTGTGCTTGCCATCATAATCCTTGTTTTTCCTAGCATCGTTTCCTCTCTTGATAAGTACAAACAAGTAGCCTAACATTACACTCAGAGAAATAAAAAAAAGCAAGTTATATCACCTTGATGTCTTGTACAGGCTAATTTACCAGCTGGCTGATGGTAAGTGACTAACGATTAGAAGAAAGTGGTCGTATGGACGGACAAAAATCCATTTGTGAGCTTTAGCCAGCACACTATATGTCACTATATGACAAGGTTTCACAAATCAAAGCATTTCTGAAAACAAACTTGAACATTTAAAAATATAAATTTCAATCTTTTCCCCTCTTTAAAATCTCCTGCTTTAATATCCATCAATATTGCTATGGTTAAAGGGCCCTTTCAATGCAGTTCGATAATCTAAAAATGGCACTTTGCCATTTCAATTTGCCAGTTTTTTCTCTGTTGCTGCCATTGTAAATTCCCCCATGTATTAACCACAAAAGTGTTTATCCTCCAAGCGACGCTTTTTGAAATGCAAAACTTGAGTCTATCTGGTGTGCTGTCAGATTTAGTAACACTGCAGCTCAGTGTCTCCTGTGAAGTTTGAAATGGTGCAGCATACAACTTTAGGTCTGTCTCACAGTTTGGATTTTGCATTTTTTATTTCCTCCTTACGATATCCAATCAAGTGTTTGTCAATCTGACATATTTCGTCTTTGGTAGCCATGCTAGAGGGCCGGCTCTCTGTGTGGCAGTGTTGGTCGGTCTGTCCACTTCAATGTTAAATAAAATGTCTCCAAAGGATGAATCCTAAGGACTTTGGTGATACCTTGACTTTTTATCTAGCACCACCATGAGGTTTAAATTCCACTCAACTTCAGCTGTACTTTGTGTTTAGCGCTGATGGTAAAATGTTACAATGCTAACATACTAAATTATGGTGAATGAAATTGCACTTATTACTTGCTTAAAGGTGCTCAATAGAGAATAAACAGCATATATTGCCTCCACACGGCTCTCAACATGGAGCCGGCTGCTAACAGCATGAACTGCGCAAACGACTGCAACAGTGCTGATAGAGCAGTTGCTTGCTGCTGTATAAATTGTCTGAATCCCAGATATAAAATCTTTAACATCAACAAGTATTCATTTGTTAGCATGCTGATGTTAGCATTAAGCTCAATGCTCCAAGTGCGGCCTCAGAACTGGTGGCGTGGTTGCAGACTGTCTTGTTTGACATTAGCATATTTCTAGTAAAGGAGAACTTGAGCAAGTACAAAGGTTGATGAGGCCAATAATGCAGAATCATTTGGGGATAAAATGTTAAGTAAAAACACTGGACTGTATTGAACTAGCTAGTTTTCAAGTATGTATAGCTAACCATATTGTGGGTGGAAAGTAGGGGTGTTAAAAAAATATATATTGTGTGGACCATGGCTAAATAATTGCATATCGCAATATATTGCAATATCACCAAATTGAATATGTATTGTATCGCCAGATTCTTACATTTCCCAGGTGGATAGGTGGTTTTCACCTGAATATTTCCATAAACAATATACTTCTGTCTATGTTATATTTAATTACTAATAATGTTAATATATTTTACTTATAAAATCTGCAAGCAATATTATAAAGACAACTTTTAGTTTGGACATGCTGCGAATGTGATTTTTCTCCCTTAACAGATCAATTGAGCAAAGGGTCAATCATCTCAAACCTGCTGCTATTTTTCCAAAACCACTCAAAATTAAAGAAATTGCAGAAAACCGACAAACCTACCTTTCCAATCTCACTCTTCAGCTTATACTGGTTCAACTGGATACAGTCCTGTGAGGGGGGGGGAGAGAAAAGGCGTGGACATCAGGAACTAAATCATCAAAATAAACATGACATGACAGAAAGCTTTCATCACCAATAGCAAAGAGAAACAGGCCCGCCTTTTGGTACGGTAACAAATGTTCCCTCTGTGAGTGTATGTGCATGTGTCAAGAGTAATTTATTTCTGAGATGTAGGTAACGGCGCAGTCTGTAGTTTCTGTTTACTGTCTGAAAAATCCATTAGAGTGCTACTGCTTAAATGGGTGATTTGCAGTTCCATAGCAACCACTGCTACAGCACAGTCAGCCAGGGGCACGGCAGAGGAGAGCACAACACAGCAGGACAGGGGGATGGGTGGGGGGAAAGTCTGGTGGTGGGGAGCATTTCACAGAATTGTGCTGAGGGCTTCGTCCTAGTGTGTGTGTATGTGTGCGTGTGCGTGTGTGTGTGTGTGTGTGTGAGTGAGTGAGAGAGAGCAGAACCAGTGCCAGAGGCTTGTTACTGGGACATGTTTACAGCATGAGAGGAGGTCAGAGAACACAGATCCAACAAAATAAAACTAGTGTGGAGTAGGGCAGGACTTCACTCGCCACAAGGCAAGGTATTTTAGAAAATATTACATGATGTAGCCGGTTACATAACACACCGGTTATGTAGCCGGTACTGAGCAATGCTGTTGGAGATGTGAGGATTGTTCATCAGAGGGTTATGCACCGTAGGCAACAATGGTGTCAAGTACCGTGTGCAGGGATTAACACAAAGGGAAGCGAGAGAGAATAGAAGACGGGGCTCTGGTAGGTGAAGCAGTGTAACTTTAAAAAAAAGGATCACTTTGATTGGTTGAAAAGGAGATGAAGAGAATAAATAAAATAGGGCGGCGAGGGATTAAGGAAAAGGCAAATGGGGAGAATCCAGAGAGAAGAGCAGTAGGAGGGATTGTCTGAAAGGGCTGCCATCGGGTTCACAGTTTGCCAGCACATGCTCAGAAGGGGCTGCACTGCAGTTAATACTCGGTCAGGACTGATGGATAAGGAGGGCCGTGCAGAAAAGCCTTAAATACACACATGCACACGAATCAAACTCAGGCGCTTCACTGGGCAGCGATAAATCTTTAGAGAGGCTCTTTCGGTCACACTGTCGCGTTGGACTGATACCAGTTCAGCCCTGCAGTCTTACCCTCAGTATACAACACACCCACCCCCCATCTCCCCCCTATTCCCTTCACATTGCACTCTGTCCTCCATTGTGTCTGATCCGTACCAAACTCTCCACACCTCTCCATTCATTACTGATCTATGATCAATATCAGTGCATGACAAATGCATCACTGCCACGGTGGTGTCCAAAATCAATGACCATGAATTTCGTTCTAATGGCAAAGGATGAGGCTCAGGAAGTACGTAATAAAAATGGAACTCGTGTTTGACAGTATTTAAAGCCTGTAAGCGTAAAGTCGTTTCCTCAAACTGTCTTTTTAATATGGATTTTGATAGAATGGTGTTATGGCTGTTGCAAAATGTCCTTATGAGAAATGCTCACCCTTACTTTTAAATTTACTTGAAGATGAAATAAACTCACACACATTCAGTTCTATACGCACATCATTTACTGTGCTAATGTACTGTGAAGACGAACAGATAGCGACACTCATCTTTGCTCGTGGGGCTGCCAAAGTTACTAACTGTCAAATTTATTCCACCGCTGCTTATTTTAATACACGATTAGTGTACACGACAGTTACAAATTACGAGAGCTTTTCAGAGGAAACTTCCAAAAGAGACACATAAAAGGAAGATCTAATGCTTACAGCTCACACAGCTAACACAGTCAATGAGTTTCCAATATCATCATGATCATTTTTATCCCTTTTTCCATTTTGGTGCGACACAAAGTGGCCGTGAATACAAATACAAGCAGGAGGGGGACTCATCAGTAAAGAGTCACAAGAATTTAGCAAAATGACCCTGAGGGTCCCCACAGAGCACTGGGTGCTGTAGATCCCTGTGATTAATGGCCATATAAATAAACTTGACTTGATATCCTGTTTTGACACAAATCATTATGCTCCCAATTAGGAAGGCCTCCATTTAACCCGGTATTTAGTTTTTTTAATAACTTTAACCCCCAAAACAGAGAAGCAAAAGTGTTTTTACAAATACAGCTCACTTCCCAGAGGAGAGAGAAAATTACACACTTTACATGCATGTGGTCAAAACAGAGACAAAGAAAATAACAAATGCAACGAGAAAATCGGTGGTGAGAACCAATGCAAGAGTTCCAAGCACACACAGAGAAAACAAAGGGAGCAAGAAGCTTCAGTGCTTTAGTTAATAGTTATATGAGCTAAACACACAGCGTTTCCTCATGTACGGGATTTCCCAAATCGTCAACGAGGACATTTTTATGTCTACATTGATGGTGGGGAGATAAAAGGAAACTGACACAACCACGCAAACATGCATGTTTGAGTAATTCTTATCTATTTCCCCATTGTGGGAACTGCTATATTAGGTAACAGTGAATAAGCTCAAAATGTCAGCCATAACAGATGTTTGTGCATGCAAGAAATGCTTCTCTCTCTCTCTCTGTCTCTCTCTCTCTCTCTGCTGTGTCATACTGTAGTTCCAGTAAGAGTTGGGGAAACTCAAGCAACATGAGTCCTTTTCACGGTTCAGTGCGAGAAGCTGCAACTCCATTTTCAGATAGGAGAGGACACAATGACAGGTCTGCCAGTCTGTGGCGGCAGTCTGTTAAATTCAGAGGGGTTCCACATCCCGGCAGATGTCATGAATATTTAATGCTCAGTCTGACTTGGAAAAAAGTCAGAGGAAAATGGAGATTTGGCTGTCACCTGCAGCGACATAAGCTGTGTGGTTTCAGCTACATGGTTTCAATGCTATCTAAGTAATGATACTCAACTTTATTGATAGGCTATCTACAACTGTCTTTATAGCTACAGTTTTAAAGTAATAATGAATAGACAAATATGCTTATTCACCTTGCCGAGAGTTAAAGGATCAATACCTCTATGATGTCCATACACTAAATATGAAACTACCACCAGCAGCTAGTTAGCTTAGCTTAGCACAAAAGCTAGCCTGGTTCTGTCTAAATGTAACAAAATCCATGTGCCAGCCCCTCTAAAGCTCACTTAAACATTTTTATATCTTGTTTGTTTATTCCATAGAAAAAACATAATTGTAGAATCAATCCAGGAGGTTGTTGCGGGACGATTTCGCAACCGGGCACAGCGACTTCCAAGAGTCTCTCCACGGGTTGCCTGGCAACTTTACGGTGTTAAAAAGTTTTCTTTTGAGGCACTGGCAGGTAGATTGTGTTACCTTTGGACAGAATAAAGCTATCTTTTTTCCCTGTTTCTGATCTTTGTACTAGGCTAAGCTAAAATAAGCTAAGCTAAGCTGAATGTCTCCTGGCTCTAACATATTATATAGCATTAAGACATGAGACTGGTATCAATATTTGCATCCAACTCTTGACAGGAGAGCAAATCTCTCAAAATGTCAAACAATTCCTTCAAAAGGCAAACTCCTGACAACAAAACACTAACCACAAAACTATATTTTAGAATCTAAAAAGCTAATAAGACACAAGTAGTTCATCACTTATAAAATATTAAGTTACAGAAAGCAGACAAGAACAGTCAAGTTGCTTTAATTGTTCTTGTTACAATGAATGCTGATAAGACCCCACCAAAATGTATCTACATTAAATGTGTCCAGATGTTTTGAAACCAATGAGTTTGCATCCAGCACACTATAGTTTTGATATGGTGTGTCTATCACTGTGGGCTTTTCAGTTCACTCTTGCCTCCCTGAAACCCTGGAAAGCAGGTGATAAAGCAGGTGGGAACTTACTGAAGGTGTAGCAAAAAAATATTCGAAATGCAACAGGTATGTTTCCAGCGTAAGAGCCAGCGAGACTACCGAGATGTGACTGTGTAACAGCCAGAACAAACTAAATCTAAAACCAGGTGTGTAAAATACAAGAAAAAAAAGGTATTATCTGTCACCAATGATGTATCAAATTTGTTATCATTTATAAAAACAGACAGATACGCACCCAGAGTAAAAAGTAGAACTGCTACAAATGATTACCTGGACAAATCATTCGCTGCTACAACCCCTACTTTTTTAATGGAGCTGGCTAGAAGCCATTTCATGTGTCCGTCTGATGAAATGGTCAAAGAAGATCTCGACAAAGCCAACATCAGAACAAAATGCTCTCACATTGCAGAGCGTGGAGTAATATATAGGCTGCCCATTCATGACAGAAGCTGGGATAATGATGCATCAGCTAATACGCAAAGGCATGTTGTTTCCATGATGGGTACTAATGTGAGACTAGTGTGCGAACTTTCTCACGCTTCGCTCTCCCTGTCATGTTGCCCGCTGGCCTTCTGCTTCTATTTCTTTGGTGATAATGCACAGATCTCCAGCTATATGGAAATAGT
This sequence comes from Anoplopoma fimbria, assembly GCF_027596085.1. Lineage (NCBI taxonomy): Eukaryota > Metazoa > Chordata > Actinopteri > Perciformes > Anoplopomatidae > Anoplopoma > Anoplopoma fimbria. The sequence continues at coordinate 24,460,188 of NC_072472.1, read as the reverse complement.
ATTTAATTATGACAGGTGCTCTCAAAAGTTATGTGTTCTCTCAGTTATGTGGATTGCAGAAGACGGTCATTTTAGAGGGTATGTGTGTTTAATGTGAAAGATTCAAGGTTGGGTTTTTCTACACTTCCCCTCCTAGATGACTCATCTTTGTAAAGTGTGACCAGAATCTAGCTCTGTATCTTCTATTTATCTCAAATGTAATGATGCTACAGCTGTAAATGGAAAACATATCATTTATTGTGCAGCTTAAGGCCTTGTTGATGGTTATTTAATGATTATTAATTCATATGAATGCAAATCACTTCCTCACCTGGGCGTCTGATATGGACACGTGTTTAGACTCCACGGTGGGCCTGCGAGCCACGCGAGGGGATACGTGTGTGTATCCTCCTCCGGGGCCCGACGACAGGTAAGTGCCTCTCTCTTGCAGAGACAACTTCCTCCCAGACAGGTGAGGCCGCAACGGGCGGATCCTCTTGGTCTGAGCCCCACCCTGCTGAGCCCCGCCATTCCTCACGCCGTTGGCGGCGGAGCCATCCGAGTCTCCCGTCGTCATGGCAGCCATGATGTCCGAGAGACTGCCGGTCTGGTTGTCAGAGTCTGGGTCCGGCCTCTCCCGGCCTGGGTCACTGCTCATTGCCATGGCGGGCGGGGAGGTGGGGGGCGGCGCAGGAGCAGATGGCGGGGAGAGTACTGGGGAGCTTCCTCCAGCATCAACGTGACCTGAGCCTGCCTCCGGGCGCCACGCTCAGCGTCCCACCAGAGCTGGAGAGACAAAAAGACAGTCTGTGATCTCAGTCAGCTGCAAGAAGAGGAGTTGTTGTACAATATATATACATTGGGATCAAGAGAAATCATTCTGAACCGTCAAATTCTTGTCAAACTCAACTAGATTCACACATTGGGTTTTTTCCCTCACATAATTACAACAATACAGCAATGATAGTGGCTCTGTGAGGATATGCTGGCTTCGAGCTAAATGCTAAGGTCAGCATGCTAACATGCTCACAATGACGATGTTAACATGTCTAGCAGGTATCATGTTTACCATTTTTGCAATCTTTAGCATGCCAACATTGACTTATTAGCACTAATCATAAAGTCATAAACCTAAAACAACTGGACACATTAAAACCTTCTGATGTTGCTAAATGAAAACTTAGTTATTACAATTCAGCCTAGAGGGGAACATAAATGTCTGTACTAGATACTGCCATTGGATATTGGTCCAATACAGACTAAAAAGCTGGATCAAGCATCAGTGACAATAGGGCCATCTGGTATCCGATACCATTACTTAAATAAATAACAATTTAGTAAATTAATATCCATGTCCTTAATTGTAACATTTTGTTTTACAAAGTTAGTAAAGCAATGATGAAGTCAAGCCCGATGTTGCCTTACACATAAAACAATGATCTCAGCTCCTTCCACACGGTGAGGCAAACAGTTTATTAATCGAACACTGGTCTCAGATCAGTATTCGGTATCGGCTGCTACCCAAAGCCCAGGAATCGCTACCGGTATTAGGAATGAAAAAGTCGGATTGCTGCATCTGTTGTCTGTACCAATTTGGTACCAAAGTCATTAGGCCCCGATCACACCGAGACGCGTTGCAGCAGACGCAAAGCTTCAAAAACGCCCCTTGGCTAAGCGAGATGGGCAAAACAGCTGATGAGCCTATGGATCGTGGGTGCGTGCATGCATGCGCAACCAGGCAATCAAATGTAAAGAGCAAGGAAAAAATGGATCCAATGCAGACATGGAGCTTTGGTGTGATTGGGGTCTTTGGGTACATCCTCTGGGTACCATGAATCCCAATGAAATATATTTCATGGCAATCCATCTAATAGTACCAAATAGGACCAAAGTGCTTCACAGTGTCGAAGAAAAGTTTCTTAAGGTCCAATTCAGTGGCTGGTTCAGATGAGCTTTATTCACTGCGCAGAGGAGACAGAACTCCACAGTATGCTTGTAGAATTCTCTCTGACTACTGCATAATACACAAACAAGCATTATGCGCAAAAATGCTAAACATGAAAGAGATAATGGATGTGGCAACGAAGATCGCCTGTTCTAGTCGAGCGAGAGCTCTTCAAAGACAGCTGTTCCGTGCGCATCTGGAGAAGGCTGACTGCGACCACTCTGAGTTCTTGCTACAAACTGATGTGAGATGGCTTAGTAGGGGGAAATTCCTGCAGAGATTTCCAGAGCTCTGTCCGGAGATAAAGGAGTTTCTCCTTGTCGTTAAACATGCAGAATACAACCAGCTAAACGATTAGTGGCCGCTAGACTTGGCATTTTTAACTGATCTGACCAACATGTTGAATGAGCTTAATTTAGAGCTGCAAGGAAAAGACAAAACCGTGGTCAATATGATCAGCTCAGTTAATGCGTTCAAACGAAAAATGCAACATCTGTCCTCAAAGCTGCAGTGCCATGATTTGGGGAACTTCCAAAACCTCGCGTTTGAGCTGGAGACGCAACGGAAGGCGTGTGCGCAACTTGACACTAGTCATGTTTTTTTTAGTTTGTCTGTCAGAGTTTGACAGTCGCTTCATTTATGTGCTACCTATTTCGGGAAGATATTGAGGTTGATTCACTCGCATCAAAAATTGCAACGCTGTTTCACCTGAACTCGTCTGGAGTGGAGGATGAGATTTTGACACTACAGGCTGACATTCAGCTGAAGTCCAGGGCTCATGGACAGTTTTGGAACTTACTCACAGAGGAAAAGTACCTAAGCATGAGGAAATGTGCTACCTTCTTGACTGCATTATTCGGCTCTACTTATTTATGTGAGTCAGCCTTTTCCCACATGAAGATTATTAAGTCCAAATGCCGTTCCACCATGACTGATGATCATTTGGAAGTCTGCTTGAGGCTGGCTACCAGCAGCTACTGTCCGGACTATGCAACCCTGGCTGATTCCATTCAGTGCAAGTCATCAGAGTAAGGTAATGACCAAAAATGTACGGAATTGTATTGTGCCATAAGAGTTCATGCAGTTATGCAAGGTACGCCAACATACTGTATATTGTAAATATAAAGTATACTCAGTATATAAATAAATAAATAAATAAATATTTAGCATTTTTAATGTCGGTAGATCATTTTGACTTGGTCATTTTAAAAGTAGCTCACAAGCCGAAAAAGTGTGGGCACCCCTGGTTTAGAGGATATTGGGATGCTACACCTAATCACATGGTTTAGCTTAAATATATTTTTTTCAGGTGTTTACGGCTATGTAACAGGTAAGTAAGTTTATTTAATTGTTGTAGCCCAATAACATTCGGCTTAACGGGCTCATCACATTCTTGGTAATCATATACACATTACAAGCAGTTTTATCAACTGTACACTACTAATCCTGTATGGATGAGATATTTTTGCTATCATTGTAGTATGGCCTGGCTCAGGTTAAACCCTTTGTAAAACATGAACAAATACACGCCAGAGAAATGAAAACCTTTGAATTCTATCACAGATGTCTGGATGGCCATTTCCCCCGCAGTGAGAGCACCTGTGAGATTTGAGTTTAATCAGGCAGTCAGATAAAAGAGGAAATGCCATCTCTCTCTCTGTGGGTGGTCTTGCGGGTCCGGTTACTTACAGTAGACAAGCTCTCATAAATTGAAATAAATGTCCCCCAGATAAAAACCCAACCCAAATGCTGCAGAGCTAATTCTGCTCTATGCCTTTGCTCACAGCTCCCTGAATGCCCATGAAATGCTTGCGGTTGGACTGACACACAAAGAAATGCACTTGTGCAAACAACTGATTGTGTGTACATATACCCAGATATTTAAGCAGGATTTATTTATTGTGCCGTTTCTCTTTCATCTCTAATGAAAATCAAGTCAGCGGCAGATTGCCACAGATCAAAGATCTCTCGTACATCTGGTTCAGGTTTTGTTCTGCAGATGGAAGGACACAGATAGGCAAAGTGAGCTCATGCCCAGCCATCCAAGGACAAGCACAGGCATTCAAGTGGCCTCCATCCATGTAACAGTCGGAATCAAGAGGAATAAGTGTGGCGTTTGTTTTCTTCTGCCAAGTATAAAGTCCGTTCTGTGGCCATTTGACAAGAGGTGGTCAGTAAATAGGCCATGTTATGCTATTCCTGAAGTGTGTCAGGAAGGTAGAGCCTCATATTCAAAAATAACACAGTGTTCCACTTTGTCCAGGAGGGTCACACTCTTTAATCCATTAGCACAGCCATGGCTTCATACCAACTGCAGTGTATCACATTCTGTGCCATGGTTGCATAGCCCTAGGGGTGGCTTTAGGCTTGTCTGAGCCACAGAAGATGTTTTGAGATCTAGTCTTAAATATCACAATTACACAGAAATCTTTGATCAGGCGACAAACAGGCGTTTCCCATCATGCCCTGGGTCTTGCGGTTGGTGCAAAGCAACTGAGGCGCCTGGCTCTAAAAACTGGGGCCGCCTAGAACTTGTGAGGTCAACGTTGCCCATCTCATATGGACCTAATGCTGTGGATCAGACGGTCCAGACTGAAATATCTTAAAGGGACAGTATGTAGGGTTTGGTGTCATCAAGCGGTGTGGTTGCAGACTGCGACTAACTGCATACCCCGCTGATAACTGCTCCTTTTCCAAGATTGCTGAAATATGAGCCATCAAGTGCAAAACCTCTATAACTTTAGCAGCAACGGAAGTCAGAAATCAGTTTGCGGTACCATGGTTTGACACAGGTGCAACATGGTGGACCCTGGGAAGAGCACTCGCTCAGCTCCCGATGTAGATATGAAGGGTACATTCTAAGCTAACAAAAACACGATTATTTTTAGTTTCAGGGGAGAAAAACATTAGTTATGAATAATATATTCCATATCTACTTATGGATCCCCCTAAATGTTACACACTGGCCCTTGAACTATTGGATGGATTGCAATTTAGATTTTAAAGACACTTAGTTCTCCATGAGGATGAATGGGAACAATATCGGCGATCTACCGACTTTTCTCCGAGAGCCACCATGACATTAACGTGCATGGTTTTCAAAGAAATGTCTCAACAACTATTGGATGGATTGCCATGCTAATTCATAACGGCATTCATGGTCCACGCAGGTACATGATCCATTGGTGACACCTTAACTTAGTGCAATCATCAGATGAAAATTCCCATCAATCTAGGCTGTACTTTGTGTTTTCTTCTGATAAGCAAATGTTAGCGTGCTACGATGCATGTAAATAATTGCATTACTGAACACAAAGAGGAACAGTGGTTGACGGGGATGTCACTAGTTTAGTCGGTATTTGGTCAGACACCAAAGTTTTTAACAAAATAAAACCTGAATATGGCGCTGAATGAAAAGTTTAAGAATCAACAAATTCATCCTGAGGGGAACAGGAATAGTTTTTAAATGGGCTGGAACGTATGTTAACACACAAAGTCAGCAGATTTAAAGAAAGACATGAGGAACTGAAGCATAAAAACTGAACTTGGTGGAGAAGGATGATTTGCAGGCATTAAAATGAGCACAGACATGTCACCTGTAATATTACTACTAAAAGCAATGAGAAAATAAACTGGTAGGTTTCATCAATAACTGATTGATTACAAAAATATCAATGAATTCACCATTCATACAAGAATAATGGCTTGACCTGAATGTCCTATGTTCAGCGTTGTGTGTCAGGAAGCACAAGCACACGCACAAGCACACACACACACACACACACACACACACACACACACACACACACACACACACACACACACACACACACACACACACACACACACACACACACACACACACACACACACACACAGATGATTGTTATGAAATCTATGTAAATTGTGAGTGCAGAAAATAGCTCTTCAACCCTCAGTACGAGGGGGATTGTTCGAATCTTGACTCATTTGGAGAAAAAAAAAACGAAAAAAGGAGCCATCATATTTTGCTAATTCTTATCACAACGAGTGATTGTCTGTCTCTTGAAACCGGGTTGCTCTCCACTGCAGCCCCTTTCAGGCCGCTGAGCAATATCCTGGTAGGAGGGGGAGGTGGAGGAGCAGCAGTAGTCAGGTTATCAATTTCAGACTTTTATTTGTTTGCAGAAGCAGGTAACCACACACTGTCATTATGGAGGACATTTTTTAAATTAGGTCAACAATATTCCACTGCATCCATCCATCATCTTCAAATGTTTTCGATGAAATTAAACACTTTTGCCTAGAGTTGTTATGATACCGATACCATTATCTGAATAGCCTCCAGCACCGCCTAAAATGCTGGATCGGGTATCGGCGAGTAGGCAGGTCTATGCACCAAAACAGATATTACGTTATCATGCATCAGCTTATTTACGCTACACAGGAACAACAACAAGAACACGTCACTCGCTACCTGATCCCTACTGCACATCTGCAAACTACTACTGCACATCTGTGGTTAAACAATCTTGTGCACCATATATTTCCCTGATAATGCTACATTTTGCAAAACAAATCCATGTTGAAATCAACATAGAATAGCTAGTTAATGTTAGCTGTTAGTAGTTAGCAGCTGGTGGGCAGCACAGTCCTGCGGAGCTAAACAAAAGATCTAACAGCTAACATAGGGAGGTTAAATTGAGTGACATTTTGATGCATTAAAGGCTCATTGAGAAAAAAATATATTTTGCCAAGGTAAATTACTACGTGTTCAAATGTAAATTTGTGAAATTTTGGTTTTGAAAGGAAACTTAACATAAAGACAGCTGTTTGAGGGAGGTGTTAACAGCAATATAAAGTAGAAAGAATTATGACCCGTTTAACTTTTTTTGTTTTTTAACGCACAGGTATCGGTACTCAGTGTCTGCTGATACGCACGTTCAGGTTTTGTTCAGTACCGAGAAGGAAAAAATTGTATCGGATCGTCTATTTCTGCCCCCTCCATATTACATAATTGCAAATTGTGACTGACACACTCTTAGAATAAGCCAAGGTTCATGCATGGTCGAACTATTAATTTTCTTTCTATAAAAGCTGCAACAGCAATATTTGAAGCTGTAGCATTGTGTCAAAGATCCACTCTTTTCTTTATTTTATAACTGTATATATTTTTGGAGCAAAGGAAGAGGAGTAATGTTCATTTCATTTCAACCTTGATATCCACCACCAGGAAATTCACACACCAGATCACTCATCATTTTCCAGCTTTAACACATTTCCCATCTCCCAGTAATGCTCAAATACTCAGGTATATTTATATATACATTTTTGCCACTGCCAGAGCTGTTTAAATGAATTACTTTTGGGTCATTGAATAAAAGTCAAAATGCTTGATGGTCTTATCTGCATGATCAAACTACCTTCAAAAAGGAACACAAACAGATAATTCAGATATTTTGCAAACAAAGTTTACCACTTTCAATATTTATATACTTTATATGCGCGACTTTGTGAATATCGTTATTGATTGTGCAACATCTTTAATGAGGTAAACAAAGTGAGAAAGAAGAAAATGGATTGATTTAATCAGAGAGGAGCTTGAAAAGCCCATCTGACTATGAAGTGCTTTCAATAGCAGCAGTCTTTCAACTAGTTTGGACGGAGAAGCTGCGGCAGAGCCAATTACAGTAAGAGGAGAGAGTGGGCTGTAGAGGGCGAACAAAAGATTCCATTTGGCTCCATTAGTGAACCACTTTCACCCTTAACCTGGCTTTTATTTGTCTCCGTCATCATGTTGTTGTGTGCAGACAGCACAAACAGACGACCATGGCTCAAAATCAAAAATGAAATCCTTTATTTGCTGGGAAAGAAAGAAGCAGAGAAGCATGGAACCCTAACGCACCCAAAGAACATCGTTCATCGACTTGTTCATTTATATTGGTCCTGGTGATTTTCTTTACCTCTTCTGGCTGCCTTGACAAAGTGCAAAGAACAGGCAAAGCACTATTGTATATTCAACAGAGAACTAAAAGCCTTCTAGTTTAGCCAATACAAGCGTCTGACCTTCAGACCTGCAGTGATTTGTCTTCTGTATAACAGTGTTTATGTATGTAACTGCAGTACAGAGAGATGTCGAGAGCTGAGGGCATGGCTTTATGTGGAAAGCATAGGTTTGGTGCTCTCTGCCTTTGACGGGAGGCTGCAGTAAATGTCTTCTTTGCCGTCTCTCATCCCAACTTATAATCAGCTTTGAAACTGAATAGTTAAGGTAAGGGGCACCTCTTTGCTCAGCGGGATCAAAAGCAATCAGCTTTGATTGTTCGCTGATTACAACGATGGGATTGGAAGACAATCAGCACTGCAATGATGATGCATTTGTGAAAACACATGAAAAACATGTTGAAATTTGTAATGTGTTTCTTTTATCAGGTTTTTCAGGTAAGTTCTAAAGATATGATGCTTGTGTAACAAGAAACAAGGAAGGATACATTTGTTTTTTATGATCCCTCAATCAAAACTGATTTATTATCAACTATTTTGAGGTATCAGTTAATCATTTAGAAAAGCGCTACATTTTGATGGTTCAAGCCTCTCAATTAGGAATATTTGCTGCTTTTTCTAGTGTTACAGCACAATTAAAGTTATGATGAACATTTTTCACTGTTTTCTGTTGTTCCATAAACCAAACGACTAATCGATTGAGGAAATAATTTATAATAATAAATGTCCTCTAAATTTAAACAACATAAAAAGGTCTGTCAGCAGATACAGAGTACAGATCAAATACCGGTGCTTTAAAAAAAAAATCTATAACATCTCCTTCAAACAACTTTATTCAAGCCAAGTTTCTGTCCCAAAACTAAATTTAAAAAGATTTGAACCCCCCCAAAAAATTGGAAATCCCTCACCTTTGCATTTAGCGCCATGGTCAGGTTTTAATATGTCCAATACTTTGGTTTAGGACCAAATACCTGCTAAACTAATGAAATTCCCATCAGCCATAAGTGTTCTTTGTGTTAAGTAATGCGAATACTTACGTGCTTCTTAGCATGTTAACATTTGCTAATTAGCACAGAACATAAAGTACCGCCTAGATTGATGGAAATGTCACTATTTTTGCAGGTATTTGCATACAAGTATAGGACAAATCTGAATTTTTACCTGATGATGCCACATTTCAATACATCCAGATTTTTATGGATTGGACCTTAAATGCATCATAATGTAACTCAATGCAACCTCCGTTAACGTTAGCTTTTAGCTTCTTGATTAAGCCAAGCAGGACTGTGCCTCCCACTTGTCGCTAACAGCTAATGCTAACTAGCTCTCCTTCTTCTGCTTTGAGTAGATTAATAAATAATGAAAATAATCCATAGTTTTGGCCGTATTCTGAACGTGACCTCATACGTTGAAAGGCATGAAAATTGTGAGTAGTCATGTTGCAGGATGGTTTATTTGCATTCATTTTTGGCAAATTTGCATTGGATGCACTTCACGGTCTCGCTTTCTTTGCTGTGTGTTTCAGTTTTCTTTTCACAGTCCATCATTATTATACACAGACCTTTAAAACGTACTGCAAGGAAATATACAGTTATCACACTAAGTAAATGTCATCAGCCAATCTTAGCCTTGAACCCCACTCTTCACATCCCCCAGAAGACCAAATTATGAACATTTACAGTCCCACTCATGCTGAGGCAGTGTGCATACATCAGACTGTTGGATCTCTGTGTGTTTTGTTCTGTTCTGCCTGGCACTCTGAAGGCTGCCATTTGCATCTCGGTGATCAAGATTTATTTTCAGGGCCAGAGGGACCCTTATGATAGACTTCAACACTACACTGCACTCACTGGCTATACACAGCTTTATATCCACTATTCTCTGCTTAAAAAAAAAAAAGTTTATTAAAGGAAAAAAGTCAGGAATAATCTTCTGGCTAAAAAAAGGGCACTGCTATTAAGTTAACCTCATTTGCACTTTGACATCTACTAAATAGAACATTTAAGCACATTAGAGTCACAGTTTGACCAGTATAGGTTTTTAAAACGGGAGACCATGAGTGCAAATGTAATGATATAAACGTCACAAACCTGCCCATATCACACTATCTTTTCTTAATGTGTGACCATTTTAAGGCAATTGCAAAATAACGAGGAGTCAGTGCTCCCCAAGCAGTATTTCACAGTCTTGGCTTGGTGGAAATGAAGCGATAATAAAAATCTCAACTAATGCAATTATATAAGGCTGTGAGCATTTGGTTCATTTTCAGTGATGACAGCGAACATTTACTGCAAGGTTTTACAACCTACAGGCACCATTCTCACTGGCACTTATCCTTTTTTTAATTACAGTCCACAATCAGCCCAAACCAACACATACGTCCTTTTAATATCAATAGTAATAATAACTTTCACACTAAAGCGGTTTTTCTTTCCTGCTGCTTCCCTCTCCCTCTGCCCACAGGTTGATCAGGCCCACTCCTCCATCTGTCACATTTCATCTGACTTAAACAAAGGATAGGTCACATTAACTGCCGAGGAAGGAGAGGGAACTGGCTTCTCTCGATGCATGAACGAGCAAGCCTACAGTACAGCTGCTTGGATTTGCATGGCTATTGTGCACTGCGGCCCACTCAACAGCCCCACACACACGCACACACACACACACACACACACACACACACACACACACACACACACACACAAATTAGCGTTTCCCCATGTTCCTGCTGTTGTGGTGGCACACAGTGATTATGCCTCATCATCTTTGACTGAGCGAGCATCATTCATATGGAGCAGTGTGTGCAGCATCTTAAGGGCCTCTAGAGATGGTGAGAGAACTTAGTAATCAGACATCAAAAGTGATCAAGGGAAACTCTCAGCACTACCAAGGCTGATGAATATATTTTGTGTCAAGGACGGCTTATTCTTTGAGGCAACAACAGAGTCAGGACGACACATCAGTCTCTAAATGGTCTCTTCAGAGTCATTGCTAATCACCACATCACAACCGTGAGCAGCACCAGGAGCACAGTGGTGATCCATTTACTGGTAAAAACTCATCATCCTGACCTTTGACACTTAAAATTAACTTCGTCTTTGAACAAAGTGAAAAGAAAATCCATAGTAAACAATAGATTTGAAATACTAATTTAGTTAATTTAAAATCATGTGTTTTGGTCTGCAAACATGAATGTTCCAATGAAAAGTAAGCTGTGATTGGTGTTTTTAGTTGACTGTCCTCCAGAGCATCAGACAATTGTGATTGGTATAAAGAAATACAAACAAGAGCATTTTGTTTCCCCTATAGCAGAATGATAATGTGGAGACAGACCTTTCTTCAGTGCTGACACATCAGCTGTGGTCGTTCCTAACCGTTGCAAAGTGGTTAGAAATGTAACCATAACATCAAAGGTCCCATTACCTTAAAACAGCTGTAATCTTAACCCGAACCACAACGTTTCCCTAAACCTAATCAAGTTGTTTTTCTGCTGAAAAAAACCCAACACCTGTAAAGGGACTTAGTAGTGTGAAATTGGTGAATTCCCCATTAAACATAGCAGTGCCAGATCAGAAAAGGTTCATTTGTAAGTACTTCTAGGTTATTGTGGGTTCAGAAAAAAACAAGTATAGGTCTCTTATTGATATCAAACTCCACCAAAGGACTATATAGCTTCATCCTGCCTTTGTGTGCGTTAAGTGGAAAACACTAAAGCGTGTGTACAACAAACGGGCATATGTGAAAATCAACAACCACGTCCTGTTACGTGCTAAATACCCAAAGCCAAAAAAGCCCAGGTCTAGGCTCACACAAACTCTATTATTAATATGGCACAGGAAGTTCATGTCTGTCAACAAAACCACCACCACAAAATCTAGCTTTAAACACACAAGACCAAACACTGTAATTGCAGTCCTTTCCCAGTACAAATACATTTTCTGTGTTTTCACCTGTCACAGATTAATCGCTGGAACTCTTTAATTCAATCCGCAGGATTAACACGCCACTGTTAAAGCCGTTCTTGTATAGCCAATTAATGTTGTGTGATTGAGGAACCGGGCTCCCCTAGGCTAGACAGGCTGGACACAGGCTACACGAGCGCCGATCAATCTGACTGCACAGAAATACAGTCTGGGAAAATCCCAAACAAATCCAGGGCCAACCTCTCTGAGGTTGGCCGCCTCTGGCAATAATAAGCCCAGGATTACACAGGATATAAGAGTGCAAACTGGCAAGTTGGGTGAGCCAATTATTTCTCCTCTACTCACAGACTGACAATGAGTCTGCAGCTTCCAGCATGGCTGACCTTCCTGGAATCCTAGAAATGTCGCCTGACAACGGTCCCTCTAACAAGGACAGACCGGCCAATGATCGCCGCCCTCTCCAACAGAAACATGAATACCGATCTGCAGATTTATGCACTACTCTATATATTTCAGGTGGTGGCTCCAACCTCCAGTGGTCCAAGTGGTCAGACCTGCTACTAGTTGATCCTCTATTTTTAGAGGGACTTAGTTGCGCCGAGACCGGAAGGGATAGCAAAGAGCGGCTGAAAGGGTTAAAATAGAAGATGAACACAATGCGGCCCATCTTCCATCGACCCTCAAATCCCCATTCAGAGCTTTCAATACCACAATTCTAGAAATCCGTGATGATGTGGACCTGCAGAGGATTAATCTGTTGCTGCTGAAAATGAGAAGCCATCTATCTTTTCTGCTGGGAGTGATACTCAGTGCCCTCCAAATCCCTCAGAGGCAGAACATCCCTCAGTGATCTCTATCCATTCCTTTCACTGTCTTTAGAAAACCTGCTGCAGCTTACTCTAATTCACTCTGGTGAGCTGTAGCCAGATAACAAGTCCAGCTTTCACTCTTTATTAAATACTCAATATAAATGCATACTAATTCATAAACACTCGTTACTTTTTTTTGTTGTTACTTTCACTTGCATTCTCTCTACTGACCAGCATGGGGCGCTTGATTTATTACTTCAGCAAAAATTGTGAACATGAGTTTATGGTCTGAGTCGCTACTTTCTAGTCTTCTTTAATACAGCATGATGTTCATATTTGTAAATTTTGGTCCATTTAGAGTCAAATAGACAATAAAGCGGAGTATGCTTTGGGGCGGGCTTAATGTGATTGACAGGTCGCTGCTGCTACCAGAGCCATATCCGGCATCACTATGTCACTCCTCCACATTCCAAATGTGGTAACTTCCGTTCATCGGTTGCTAAAAAAACAACATGGCGACAGCCACAAACCAATGGATGGCGTCACGACGACTACGTCAACTTCCTATATACAGTCTATGATCTAGCCGTGCTGTAGCTCCGTGAGACTGTACAGAACTGTTTTATGCTAAATGCTCATCAGCATGCCAACTTGCTGACAATGACAATGCTAACATGCGGAAGATAAGCTGGTATAATGTTTACCATGCACACCATCTTAGTTTAGTGTGTTAGCACGCTAAACTAAGATAGTAAGATGGTAATAGTAATAGATAGACAGAAAGAAACTGCATTTCCTGTTCCATAAAATACTCGAGCTGTTTTTAAATCAGGATTTCACTCCAGCTGGTTGAAGGAAGCTGGCAAACCTGCCAATAGTTTTGCAGGAATCTAGAGAGGAACATTAATTTCATGGTAAACCATCCAGTAGTTATTGAGATATTTCACTGAAAACCACCTCTGGTGGCGGTAGAAGAAACTTGAAGGGGTTCACCAAAGACATTAGGGTACCTCCTCTGGGTACCATGAGAAGATCTGTACAGAATATCATGCCAGCCATAAAATAGCTGTTGAGATATTTCAGTCTGGGCCAAAGTGGTTGACTGACCGACTGACATTGCCATGCCTGGATACAGCCGCTAGCACGGCAAAAAAAGCAAACCAAAACATTTGGATAGCAGTCCGAGTAATCCAGAACCGTCTCAAAGCTAGTACAAAGCTGAAACAAACACATTGATAATCAACAACAATAAACAACTTCCACCAGTGTTGCAGGCTCCCCTCGTTGTGCTTTGTAGATTTTATGGTCAACAATATTTTCCAGTTAAAATACATAGAAAAGTGTGCCCGGTATTTATGGTTTGACATTTGTCGTTTCTTTTACCACACACACTGTCAGGATGATCTAAAGTGACGCACGAAGTGAACCCAGATGTCCTCCTCACGCAGAACATAGACACAGGTGTCTTTACCCTGTGTGTTAGTGGTCTAACGGGTGTGACCTGACTGTGTGTGAAGTCGTGCAGGTGCAGATTACAGTGTAGGTGTCTACGATGTTCACGGCTCACGGACTGTGGAAAAGGATCCAGTGAACACAGTTACATAAATAATTACACTTGCTGTCTTTTTGGACATCTATTTAAAGTGAGCAAAGACTATAGTTAATAATGATCTGGCTTATTTTCTTCTGTGACTTTGACCCGTGATGTTAGTCACATGTGTGCATCAAATACTTTCTGTAGCAGCTTAGAACTGTATTTCAGAGAATCATCACTGCATAAGAGCAGGAGCAGCTCTTTTCCCTGGCTTATATGTCGCTCAAGGCATTTAAACATCAAGACAAAATGTAAAATAATTTGTGCTCTTATCTCTTCGGAGCAGGTTCCTAAATATCCTTTTGGTGTTTGAAAAAACCCCGGAAAAACAAACCTCTCAGAAACAAAATCAGACTTTAGGTTGTGTTCTTTGTGTGGATAAAGGTCAGAGGCAGAGGACTGCAGAGGCATCACCATTTACAGGCTGCAGGATATAACAGATGGAGCAGATGTTTATCCCAGCAGCCCTTTGGTGACTCATCCTAAAAAATGTACCATATTGTCATTACATACTCATCATTTGGTTTAACATCCTCATCTACGTACTAAATATGTTGAGCTTTCAGACTTTCGGTCCGACAGAACAAGACATTTGAATTTTTTATCTTGATTTAAAGAAACTAACAGGGATCATTTTCACTCATTTCTGATGTGTTGTAGACTAAACAATTGAGAAAATAACCTGCAAAATATTTGATAATGAAAATAATCACAAGTTGCAGGCCTTTTTAATTCAGATTTTGGCATATACAGACTGCTGAGGACCAAAGAGAATATACAACTGGTTGAGATGATTTTTTAAAAATTCACTTTTATTTTTGCTGTTTTTTTCTTTTAAAAAGGGCCAGATTCTTCCTGAGAAACAACCATTTCAGCCCTCTGAGCCACAAGCCTCTTTCTCCCTTCATCAATAATGACGGCAGCAGCATTGAAGAGCCTCTCATTCTCCACCCTGGTGCAAGCTACAAAGAGAAATATAAATGCAGGAGACTGGAGAAGGGGTTGGTCGATTCTCCAGAACTGGATGGGATGTGAGGAATGCTTTACTTGCTAAAATAGGTTGCTTTCTCAAAAGGAGAGCACTGGTGTCAGCTGGCCCAGGGTCAGATTCTGCTTCTCACTCCTCCAGGATTTCATCAGAAAGACTGTGCAATTCCATCATCCACAGGGAGTGATATTTCTACCGGGCTATTGCAAGAAGACCTGAGCAGAAATAGTAAAGATGGCAATGTAGAGATGCTGAAGAGGGAGGGCACTGTCAGCAGCGATCTTTGTGGAGGTTTAAGCTCTTTCTCTTTAGCTGGCAGAACTAACTGAAATCACAGACCTGCCTTTGGAGCCCCTCGAGAGCCGATTCCTCCTCCAGCTACTCTGTCACTGCTAAGCACTAGCGGACAATCTGCCAGAGCCTCCTCCACCAACACTGCACACATGATTTAGATGAAGAGAGAAAAAGCTTTTTTTAAACCTATTATTTTGTGAATTTTTTTGTTGTTGTCAGGGTACAGGGAGTACTGGAGAAATAGATAACATATTAACGTTAAGCTTTGCCAGCTACTTAGAGGTCACAACGTATATAGTTCTATGGATTACTGACACCAAACATAGAGGAGATGTGGGTCTTGGTGGTGCTAGAAGGGACTAGCTTCCTTTTTAATGTCATCAGCCCTGAACTGATTTTTTCCAGAACGCCATATGAACTTGGACAGAAACTAAAACCTACATACTTTAGGAGGGAGAGCTACACTAAATTGTCCATCCCAAACTCAACAAGAGTTACTCACTACATCTGCCGAAGCATGTCAAGGTTTAATCCAGGATTTTGCGCTTTTAAGGATTTTACAGTCTAAGGACCAGATGTGCAAACAATATGTACCCACGAAAGCCATGCATGCGCTATTTCCCTCACTTAAACAAAAACTATTTTGTTCCCCATGTGAATTTCATTAAGAGTGTTGTATCTTCGGCTCCTCCAGTCAGCATGTTGACGTGTCCTTGGACAAGTTGATTACGGCACTAAAGGAAAAGTTATGGGATAACCAAACGTATTTATATTCATGCCGAGAAGAACATGAATGTCTGAATTAAATATACTTGCAATTCATTCGACAGAGATATTTCACTCAAAACCATGCATGTCAACATGCTGGTGGTGCTAGAGGGTATCTCGAAAGTCATTCGAGTTCATCCTCTTGGGACCAAAAACGAATGAACTGAATTTAATGACAATCCATAAAATAGTTAAGAGATATTTCAGTCTGGACCAATGAGTTGGGCAGACATACAAAGTCACCTTTAGAGCTAGCGCTAGCATATACACACAAATAGCAGTATTACAGAATATAATCGATAGCGATTGCTATGCGTAGGAGTCGGCACATTACAAAGTAATACACAGTTTTTGCTGATGCCAACTCCACAACGTTGACACCTTCAGCTGCATGGACATGGAACAAATCCATCTCTTATATTTAGAAGCAAGAATGTGCACCCACTGTTGTTTGTACCACACACACCTGGTCATTGTATCACACAATTAAGTCCACCCTTGAATAAGATGTAAACACAGAAAATACCATCTATTATTGCATACCTCATTATGTAACAGATAACTGCCACATGTGGGTTGGTTGGCAAACTACAACAAGCCTCCACGAATGTGGGCATTCACTTCAAGATATGCTATTTTTAACCATTTATTATTCAAGATAAAAATATAAATATCTTTTACACATTGTCATCCAACTCCAGAAGGGAATGAAATGATGTTGAACAGATGGCAACCTGGAAAGGAGGCAGGACTTTGGCTGTCGACAGTAAACCCAGAGGAGTCCACAGTGACGAGGGGCCACAGTGGAAAAACTGGTGTCAGAGTCTGTGGACGAGTTCTGGACAGCACAACCCTCTCTGGAGGACGGACACAAACTCAGCCAGCCATCAATTATTTCAGTTAGCTCAATGGTCACATGGAAATAACAGCAGAGCTCTGGGAACAAGCAGCGGAATAACAACTTCAGGGCATTTAGAAAAGACATTCAGCTATGACACTTTAAAGGAACTGTGTGTTACTTTAAGGGAGATTAATTGACAGATATGGACTATAATATTCATAACTTTGTTTTATTCAGTGTATAAATCACCTGAAACTAAGAATCATAGTCCTTTGGTTTGCTTAGAAAAAGCCAAATACACCTACACAGGGGCGGCTGTGGCGTAGTGGAGAGCAAGGTAGTTCTCCAATCAGAGGGTCGGTGGTTCGATACCCGGCTCCGGCAGTCCATGTGTCCTTGGGCAAGACACTTAACCCCAAGTTGCTCCCGAAGGCCATCGGTGTGGACTGGATGTGAATTAATGTTAGTTTGCGTCTGATGGTGGCACCTTGCATGGTAGCCTGTCATCAGTGTGTGAATGGGTGAATGATATGTAACATACTACTCAAGGTAGGGATGCATACCAAAACTGGGAAGTGCTGAGGTGAACTCACATATCTGAGAACCCCGAGAGTCCTCGCTGGCCGTGCTCTGAATAATGAGGGCTAATATGAAGATGGGGTTGTGCGACTGGCAGAGCGCCAACTAATAAGGACATGTGAATGTATTCATGTATCCGCCCTGTACAAACACCCGAAAACATTTGTGTCATCATTATGTTTCTATTAACGTGGCCGACATTTGAATGATATTTGGAATAGGGGTGGTGTGAGAGGTACCAACACAGCAGGGTGCCTTTCTATTCATTACAATGTTTACCAAGTTAGTTTAGCATTATACTCTGCTATCTGGTATGCAACACTGCCAATCAAACTTCCATTTAATCGATGTCTCCACAGCGTTGCATGACAGGGGAGGATACTGTTGGAACTTGGATTCGGAATTTCCAGAAAAGCGTAAGAGGCTTCCATCATTATTGATCCACAATGATACAATCGGGCTCTAAATATTAAGTGTATCAGTTTTTTCTTGTAGGTTTTACTTTGGGTCCTCTGCAGTCTACCAAGTGTTTAGATTTAATAGTTGTAAACTGTGATATGTTCAGCAAATATTCCCTGATCCAGCTCTAATAGTACTAACCCAACACTAACCTTCTGAACTGTGAAGAGCTTTGCTAAAGCAACACGTTGCCTATTAATTAATATTAATAGTCCATCTTGTTAAAAAAGCTGCATTATTTTAAGCTTGGCGCTGAAACAGGAAGCAGCTCTTATTTAAATTCTGCACACATTTTGATGCTTTGCTTCCACTTTCTTTTTTCAGTGACTGCTGATTTCTTCCATCCTTATTTTTTGTCTCTCTCTGACCTTTTAATTGTCAGTCTGGCTCAACCTTTGTACAGCATTTTTGTTCTCAGTATTCAAAATAAACCCTTCATACAAAATGACAACTATTTGTAAAAGGGGACTTTTTACAACATGAAAGCATGAAGGACGATAAAAAATATAGAGTAGTGCTCTCAGACGTCTGACTGTACCTAATTAAACCTTTGAAAGGCAGTGTATGAACTGTCTATATAATCTTTTTTTCAAAAGTCTTTCATGCTTTTAGTTTGTAGAGATATATATATATATATATATATATATATATATATACACACACACACAAAAATATATTGTATTGTATAGTGTATAACAGTACAATGAGACTGAATGTCTGCATGAGTTTTTCATTTTGTGGATTATTTGAAGTTGTACAGTGCGTGCTAATTACTGAGGAACTGGACAAGAATCACTTCAGCATGTGTTGTTTAAGTGAAGAACTGATTGTGTCCATGTAGACACAATTTATGGAACGCACGCTGCCTCAGAGCTGGGCAGCAAGAAAGATGGCTCTATTTAAAAGAGCACTCCAGCCATAAAGTATTACGTATGCCAAAAATAAGAAGACTAGAGAAAGGAAATTAATAAAACTAACGCTGCAGTAACACATACAGATAAAAAGTAGTGGGCAGTCTCTTATTTTACTTTTTTATTTTGGGCATGTCTTAATTGAATTTCCTGTTAAACGGTTTCTTTCCCCAAGTACAGAATGGCTGTAACAATGATACCTGAGCAGCCAAGACTGATACATTACATTACATTACATTACAGTCATTTAGCAGAGGCTTTTCTCCAAAGCGACTTACAGTCAGTAGTATGTTACATATCATTCACCCATTCACACACTGATGACAGGCTACCATCAAGGTGCCACCATCAGACTCTAACTAACATTCATCATCCAGTCCACACCGATGGCCTTCAGGAGCAACTTGGGGTTAAGTGTCTTGCCCAAGGACACATCGACTGCCGAAGCCGGGTATCGAACCACCGACCCTCTGATTGGAGAACTACCTTGCTCTCCACTACGCCACAGCCGCCCCATACGCATGACAGGAAAAATGTCTGAACAACATTTCATGCCAATTCATTCAATAATTAATTTAGCCAAGGTTCCCAGACTTTTTAAAACCATAGTATGGGTGAAGACCCCAAAACCCTGGGCTCTACATTTCCCATACTGGAACTGGATTCTTTTTTGTTTTTTTTGTTTTGAGTGTTAAGACTACATTTTTTAAGTCTTTCAAACTCCACACCAGGAGTTTATAATTCAGGCTTTCTGTTACATTTTTGTCGTCTCCGAGTCAAAGCTCTGATAACCCGGGTGACATCACAATTAAGTCATCAGGGTTATTTCCTCAGACGTTGGTCTCCTCCCACAACCACACAAGATATTATACAACAGGATGAGAATCACTCAACATAACAAGTAAACTGACCTTTTAAAATGTAAAAGAAATTGTAGTAATAGTGTCCCTTCAACAAGATCATAGGGCATATTTTTTCTTTTAATTATAAGGCTTGGATTGAGATGATGAACTGAAGCCAGATTTGAAAATATGCTACAGAACATGAAGTGCTTTAGCTCACTTGTGTGGTGCATCAATTGATTCTCTAATACACAAAAACACATGGAAGATCAACACCCTTCACTAATAATTAAATTAATCACACATTATTCTGAACCTGCTTTCTACCAGTCACAGAAAGCTTGCCTACATTACTGTTAACTTTGTGTTAAAACATCGTGAAAGATGACACTGGTGTAGTTCCACAAACACACCTGGAGAACTTCCAGGAATTGAAGGCTGACTACAAAGACGAAGTGGCGTCCGCATTAATGACAGTAACAGAAACTCCCACAGCTGTAATATGAAAGTCTGTCATACATCAAATAAAGAGCTCATCACTGTGGATTCCAGAAGGCCGAGCGTCTTAACACTCCAGTCTCACAACACGGTTCATTCACACATTGCAAGTTGTTTCACATCTCTGAGGGGAACTACTCTGTTAAAGTGTTTACACGGCTTTCCTGTAAATGTTTTCTTTTTCTAAATGACTCATTAAAAAGGTGCTCAATATGAAAATCATAGCATATCTATTGCCTGCTCACAGCTGTCAACATGGCGACGGCTTAGCTGGTGGCTCCCAGTTCACGATGCAAACAGGCTAACAGTGCAAATAATTCTGAAAGTGCAAATAACGCTTAAAGTGCAAATAACGCTTAAAGTGCAAATAATGCTAACAGTGCAAATTACCCTAACAGTGCAAATGACTAACAGTGCAAATACGCTTACAGTGCTGACAGAGTTCACAGTGTACCTAAAAGGGTAACAGGAGATTAAGGTGCCACGCTTCTGCAAGGATGTAGTTTATCGGGACGGCGTTATCAGCTGTACGCGCCGCATGAGCGCAGTGCAGAGCAGCAGCAGTGAGCAAGCTAATGGGGCACGCTCACATGCACTAAAAGGCAAGCACGGCCGGCCCAGCCTTGTCAACAAAGAATAGGGAAGCTCTGATAACAACACACACAGAGACACAGAGAGAGCGAGAGAGAGAGAGAGAGAGAGAGAGAGAGAGAGAGAGAGAGAGGGATAGTGACTTCATTCTTTGCTCACTATATCTTCACATAAACAGAAGTTATTTGCTGCTGAATTAAATGCTGTGAATATGATATAGAGAGCCTTTAGGCTTGTTGACGCCAAAAACAAACAAAAAATGAAACTGACTTTCTGTTTTAAATATGGGCTACCTTTTAGTGCAATCATACTTTTAAAGGATGTACATCAAAGCATTAAACCATTCTAATGCCTCACCCCTCTTTGTCAAGGCCACGTTCTAATTTCAATTTCCATCCACTCTGAGTGCTTGGGCATTTGTATGCATGGCCACCCACACCCACACCCACACACACACTTTGGTTTGGCTGTATAAAAGAAAAGCACTTCCTGCAGATTGTGTGTAACTCCACAGCGATTTAGTGATCACAACCAATTGGTAGAACGAGCGGAAATAGAAAACTGTCCAAAAAAGAGACGCAGCACTGACCAGTGGAGGAGCAGAGACGCTGTCTGTTTATTCTCTGATTGTCAAGAGTCTAGCTGCTTCACATAATATGGGGTGGATGACGTCCAGGCCTCTGTTTTAAACTGTTTATGACATTTGCTAAAGACTTTAGTAAGAATAATATGCATAAACCTGCATTCACACACACACACACACACACACACAAGAATAATACACACACACACACACACAACACACACACACACACACACACACACACACACACACACACACACACACACACACACACACACACACACTTTTCCTCATTCAAGTGATTTCCCAGAAGGGCTAAAGGAGCTGCTGACATGTCCTCTTTTTCCAGGAGCTGGGTCGCAGCACCAGTATGATTACCAAAGCCCACGTGAAGAGGAGTTACAGACGTCAGCACGCTCAGCAACAAAGAGTGGGCAAGAGAAGCAGAAGTGATGCTGGAGTTGCTAATTTGCACCATGCAAACCAGTAAAGATGCAAACACAAGACTCAAAAGACAAAAAAAAAAAAACCTATACAGAAAAAACTGTTATTGGCACATTTCTGGGAACATTTTGTTGTTTTGTTTTTGTTGTTGCCATTTTCCTTACACATAACCAGACAAACCACAATTTTGCTGCAAGATTTAGCGATTGCACTGTAACAACAGGACAAAATGACAGGCAGCAACATGATCCTTGGTCGTAAGGATTGGAAAGGCCAGTACTGACACACGCCCGTCATACAGTGTGTCGCAGTCCCTTTACTGTAGTTTTGGCATTTAGCTCTCGTAAGGTTGCATGCAAAACATTATGTGAATGCACAAGAGGGGAAGTTGAACTGCTCAGCAACAACACACACAGTCTCCAGCCTATTCAGCAAAATTAAATCTAAATAACGGCCGGTGAAGGCAGTGAAACTGGTTTTCTCCTTGCTGAGCCGACACTTAACGGATTCAGTGCTTGAGATAGAGAGCAAAAGCGTTGAGTTATTCGTTGCATGTCGTTCATGGACTTGTTGTTTTGCCCCCCCAAAAAGGTGCATTGATGGAGAGTCAATCCATTTTGAAGTCATCCTTCAAGTAAATGCATGTATGCACATATTTGTTTAATTAGGTGTATTAAACAGATGAATATTAAATATATATTTCTTTTTTTTCTTGTTCTCTTCTGTTTGCATCTCTGGGTGTATAAAGTACAACAACAATAATAATAATAATAATAATAATAATAATAATAATAATAATAATAATAATAATAATAGCAAATACAGTTTGGAAATGTTCTGCATTTACTAATTCATGAGTTTATTGCAATAAAATTATAAATAAAAAAAGATATACACAGGATTCTCACGAATAGGCCAATGGGCCAGAAAGGGAAGCTGTGATCAGAGCACACATCCCTGTCTGTCACTGGCCTAATTCCTAGAAACTATTAGACATCATACATTGGGACCACTTTGGTCTCTTAAGATGTCCCCAGATTGTACAGCACTACAGGTAAATGTGAGGTTGTGTGAGGATACAGCAGCTCACCACAGGTGCATGACACAGATTAATGGCACATTATCAGCGTGCATTTCATTGCAGCTTCCAATTTCACGGTCCAAAGTGCGTTCTGTGTGTGTGTGTGTGTGTGTGTGTGTGTGTGTGTGTGTGTGAGTGTGTGTGTGAAGTGTGTGTGTGTGTGTGTGTGTGTGTGTGTGTGTGTGTGTGTGTGTGTGAGTGTGTGTGTGAAGTGTGTGTGTGTGTGTGTGTGTGTGTGTGTGTGTGTGTGTGTGAAGTGTGTGTGTGTGTGTGTGTGTGTGTGTGTGTGTGTGAAGTGTGTGTGTGTGTGTGTGTGTGTGTGTGTGTGAAGTGTGTGTGTGTGTGTGTGTGTGTGTGTGTGTGTGTGTGTGTGTGTGTGTGTGTGTGTGTGTGTGTGTGTGTGTGTGTGTGTGTGTGTGTGTGTGTGTGTGAAGTGTGTGTGTGTGTGTGTGTGTGTGTGTGTGTGTGAAGTGTGTGTGTGTGTGTGTGTGTGTGTGTGTGTGTGTGAAGTGTGTGTGTGTGTGTGTGTGTGTGTGTGTGTGAAGTGTGTGTGTGTGTGTGTGTGTGTGTGTGTGAAGTGTGTGTGTGTGTGTGAAGTGTGTGTGAAGTGTGTGTGTGTGTGTGTGTGTGTGTGTGTGTGTGTGTGTGTGTGTGTGTGTGTGTGTGTGTGTGTGTGTGTGTGTGTGTGTGTGTGTGTGTGTGTGTGTGTGTGTGAAGTGTGTGTGTGTGTGTGTGTGTGTGTGTGTGTGAGAAGTGTGTAAGTGTGTGTGTGTGTGTGTGTGTGTGTGTGTGTGTGTGTGTGTGTGAGTGTGTGTGCGTGTGTGTGTGTGTGTGTGTGTGTGTGTGTGTGTGTGTGTGTGTGTGTGTGTGTGTGTGTGTGTGAAGTCCCAATAAAAATCCAGCGCTACTGCAGAGGAGTGAATCCCTTCTTTGTTGTCCTCCGGAGAGACTCCCGGAACAACAATGAGCCTCGAACCAAACACAGACATGACATGCCTCTGATGGAAGGTGGTTGTTGGAGCTCTACTCACCCTAACCAGCTCTATGTCCGCGTCCGAGCCTCTCTGCAGCGGCGGCTCCGGTCCAGAGATCCGGAGGGACGTCCCGGTCCACTCACAGCCGAGGGACGCGTCCGTGAGACAGGAATCAGCTGCTGACCTGAGGAGGAGCGTCCCATGTGTCTCACCCTCTCTCCCGGAAGACAGACGGACCCGCAGACACCGGCAGCCCTCTGGATGTCTGCAGAGCGGCTGGATGACCGCACAGCTGGCTGTTGTTGCACCACTGCAATGTGCACCCGGCAGGAGGAGGAGAGGAAGAAGAAGCTGGTCACTCTCTCTCTCTCTCTCTCTCATTTATTGTCTCTCTCTCTCACACACACACTTTGAGAAACAAGCAGTGGATGCATTAAAGCCAACCTGCAGCTATAGCGCCCCTGCTGGCCACGTGTTTCTGTCATTTCCCCATTGAGACAATTCAATTGTGTAGTTGTATAGTATGTGTATTTATTGTCTGTGTAGTTGTATAGTATGTGTATTTATTGTCTGTGTAGTTGTATAGTATGTGTATTTATTGTCTGTGTAGTTGTATAGTATGTGTATTTATTGTCTGTGTAGTTGTATAGTATGTGTATTTATTGTCTGTGTAGTTGTATAGTATGTGTATTTATTGTCTGTGTAGTTGTATAGTATGTGTATTTATTGTCTGTGTAGTTGTATAGTATGTGTATTTATTGTCTGTGTAGTTGTATAGTATGTGTATTTATTGTCTGTGTAGTTGTATAGTATGTGTATTTATTGTCTGTGTAGTTGTATAGTATGTGTATTTATTGTCTGTGTAGTTGTATAGTATGTGTATTTATTGTCTGTGTAGTTGTATAGTATGTGTATTTATTGTCTGTGTAGTTGTATAGTATGTGTATTTATTGTCTGTGTAGTTGTATAGTATGTGTATTTATTGTCTGTGTAGTTGTATAGTATGTATATTGTCTGTGTAGTATGTATGTATTTATTGTCTGTGTCTGTGTAGTTGAGCTGCTGCAACACTTGAATTTCCCCCATGGGGATCAATAAAGGAATATAATAAAGGAATATAATAAAAATCAATTACATGACCTGGAGATCAGCTGCAGGTGACCTGTTATTTTCCTGTACTTCACTTTCACATACATTTACACCTCAGAGCTGCCCGGGAGATTGAGATAGGGAGAAATAAATGAGGCATTACGTTTATGATATTCTTTGTGAGAGCATTTTTTGTGATAGTACATATAACAATTTAAAGATCACTGATGGATGTGTTTCAAAACATATAAAAAAACATACTTTGCTTGGAATTATGATTTGTCTTACAATTCATTAAAAAAAAATCTTAAAATCACATCTACTCGTTTTCCCTCTGGATGTTTTAAGGTTCCACAATATAATGATGTAATAATATGTGTAACTATTGTATGTATGTTTAATGTTGGACGTTCAAACCTCTAAGTTAAATAAAGATAAACAGTATGGAATTTAAAGGTAGCACATAATCAGCATCTAAGTGTTGACAGTGCAACAGATGTATTTTGGTTACTTAACTAAAAAAGTCTGTGTTCAAACAAGAATTCTCATTAAATAAAAAGTAGTGCCATTTGTAATATTTCCTCTTAAAAAGGCAAACAAATCTCCATCATGTTGGGGGTTCCTTTGAAGTGGGGGTAAAATGGTCAGTAGCAATAACAAAATGATGTGCATTCTCACATAAACCACAAAAAAACTATAAATCAACGATACAAAAATCTAATTTCTTATTTTTTTACTTTTTTCATATACATATACGCAATGTCGAATCCCTATTTGATCATGTGACTATACGATACTATGATGTGTTTGTGTGTTCTTCATAACTGGTACCTAGCATGCACTGGGGCCCATCATAACTACTTAACGCCACTGCACATACATCATTCTGGACAGTGAAACTTATCGTCCGTGTGGGAATCTGAGATGTAAATATTTACTCCAGTCTCATGTTGCAGAGAGTCTCCCTGACATGTTTTGGCATTTGGAAGCAAAAGTCCAGACAGACACAGTTCTCCCCACTATTCAGAATCAGCAGAAGTCTAGAAAAGTGAGTGCTCCAGACCAGTTAATCTTCTGCTATGGAGTACAGTATATGGTTGACATCTTTAAGTAAACTATTTCTGAACGTACATCATCCTTTACTGTGTGTCCTTAACTTTACACATGACTTCTTGTCTCAGCTGTAAAACAGCAGTGATGGATCACTGAGAGGAGACACATGAAGACACAATAATCTAACATACTCTACAGCACGTAGAACTATTGGTGACATGTGAAAACATGAGCTCTATATTCGAGGATAAATATAAGTACTAATACGACACCATCAAAATACCCTGTTACAAGTTATATGCTTACATTGAAAATTATACTTAACCAAAGGTAAGTAATTTAGTATTTTATTTGGATTAAGTGGAGCTAACTTTTATAATGTTTTTTTTTATTTTGTAATAATGATAAGAATATAAATTATAATATTTACAAAGAAAATGCAGCAAATCCTCACGTTTGAGAAGAACCTTTAAATGTTTGGTGTTTTGGCATAAAAAATAATATCAAAACAGTTGCCAATACATCTTCTAATTGACCAACAACTAACTCAATATTAGTTCAATCTATCATCTAGCATCATATTTATAAGATCCTCATATGCTTTATATGTAGAGTCTTCTTACTTGTAAAGTAACTAGTAACTGCATTACAGTACAATTCAGAGCTGTGGCCTCCATCACCTCCATCACCGCCCCACACCCCTGTAGCTGCAACTCAGTCCTAAACAGCTAGCACCACCCCCCACCAAACACTTCATACTCTGTTTGCACTACCAACAAATGTTTACACTGCACTGTTTGCACAATTTTTAAATGCTGTACATAGTAGCGTTTTTTATTCCTTATTATATTTTTATCTTGTACATTGTTGTTATTATTATTACTATTATACACTGCTGCTGGCTAGCTGAGAGCTGCCAAACGGAATGACAATAAAAACCTCTTTATCTTATCTTATCTTTAAAATAAATACAGTATGTGTGTGGAAGTATAAAGTAGTATACAGGTACTTCATACAGTACTTGAGTTAATGTACATTCAGCACTGGATTTGACCTACAGTCACTGTAAACACTGCATAATGCATTAGACAGTAGTTATAGTGAGGCTGCAGCCTCTGAGAGGAGGCAACTTTCCCTTCCTGAAGCAGCCAAGGGGGACATTCATTTCAAGTTTATCTAGTTTCTTGGCAACAGTTTCATCCTCACGGCAATGCTGGCTGACACCGCAGGATAACCGCAGGATAAGAGGGCAGGATGTCCTTCCGCACAACCAACCCTAAATTTGGAGTATTTTTCTGTCTCAATGTACTTCTCTAGAAGTGTGTCCTCACAGAGGTCGCTGCACAGCGAGCAGCTCTGCTTCCTGTCATGAGAGCCATAGTTTAATCCAGCCGATGTGGGACTCCTGCTTTGTGTTAGAGCTTTATTCTGTTTGGACAGCAGTGAAGATTTGAATGATAACTCATTTTCAACGTATATTTTACAAAGGTAAACAACTCTTAATCAATAGAAGCAGTAGACTGTTTCAGATAAAACAGAGAAATGTGTGTGTGTGTGTGTGTGTGTGTGTGTGTGTGTGTGTGTGTGTGTGTGTGTGTGTGTGTGTGAGTCATCTTTAAAGAAAGCCACCAGGGTCTTGTTATTTCACCTGTACAAAAAACAGGAGTGTTAAGGTATTTCATCGATTCTTTTCTGTCTTTCACCTCGGTATAAGTATAGAAAGAAGTACTCACCAAACAATCCTGATCACAGGCCCTTTCCATGCTTTGTGCTTTTAGGAGCACCACTGTCCTGATATGTTGCTGTGACTTTAGCAGGGCCAATGCAATCAGAGGCTGCCTGGCCGAATTATTACAAGCAAAAGTAGGCATAAAAACCCTACTCCATCCCAACACCTTCATCTCTCCATCATTGTGTTTATCAGCAGCCATGTGTGTGTGTGTGTGTGTGTGTGTGTGTGTGTGTGTCTTTGTGTTTTACTGGGACTCTGCCCCTGCTGACTTCCCTTCCATCCTGAATCCCTCTGAGACTCAGGGTGGAAATTACCGGGCTCATACTAATGAGATCCTCTTCCTTTTCCCCTGCAGCTCTCGGGATCCCACCTTCTCTCCATGAACTTCCCCCAGAGAGGGTGTGTGTCACCCTCACATGTGAGAGATCTGAGGAAAGCGTGAAGAAGTACCTCTGGCTACGTGGTATTTGGTCGTCAGACAGGCAGGTGTATACAGATAATTTGACCGCCCTGTCTGAGTGTGATGTCAGAGTGGACATTGTGAGCTAAAGACAGTAGCAGCGAACAGTCCTCCAGTTTGTCTTTGTTACAAAACAAAACCAGTTCCCACTTCTTTTTCTTGAGAGGGATGGGTTACATATTAAACATCCTTATATGACCTTACAGCTTCAAACACACAGGCAAGGTGGTGTAACATCTCCCCCTGCTGGTTCAAAAGCATCAATGCACACACTGTTGTTTTTCTGATGAGTTAGTAAAAAGATCAGATGCATCATTCCCTGTACTGGTGTACTCTGTTTTAAATCTGTTTAAAACAAGTACATTCCCTGAAACTTTTTCATTCTGGAGTGTTAGACCACTGGCACTAGTTTGTTTTAGGTTCCGTAGTAATTATCTATGGTATTTAATTTGACTTCTGAATTGCAAACCTCTTGGACTAAAGGTATATCTCTTTTATCTTTTACATTCATGGAGCTTTGTGTGTTTTAATGGTTCGTATCTATTTAGTTGTTTGATTATCAGTGTAGTATTGTCCTAACAACGTTGGTTGTAATTGCAATAAAGTTAAGCAAATACAAACCCAGCTTTACTTATCAGAGATGTCTAAATCTCTGGTGTGGTCTGATGTCAGTGAAAGACAAACATGTGGAGCAGAAAGCATTAAAGATTTTGTTCTTATTTTCAGTTCTGTTTTCACCACTAAATGTTTGCAGGTCTGAGGTTACAATTGGATGCATTTGAATAAGTTGGGATCTTAATTGGAGCATTTTGTTGATGCAGTATTTTCCATACCAGTAAGTGATTTTTTTGATTGTATGACTAATTTGGAATTAATATAAATATCAGCTCATTGGTAGTTTGCATTTGGTCATTTAAACTCTTTTGAACAAGTAATATATGTTTATATTCATCTTTTTTTTCTTCTCTGTTCTAGTTTATGAGATCATTGATGTATGACATGCTACCGAATCAATTAAAAATATTTAATAAATTCTTGTCAAAAAAACCTCCTGAGTGATGTGTTTAAATCTTGCTTTTCTTTGTGATGTTTATTTAAGACGCCTGACAGACCTCAGTTAGATAGAAACATTGCTCTGTTGGGTTTCATTGTCTGGGATGTATCAGTGTAGTGCTCAGATCTTAAGGCTTCCGTTTGTTTTCTGATGTACACATTGTTTGCATCTATGCTCTTGTTGTGGATAGTTGCCGTTTTGCAAAAGCAAACTGTTTTCGTGTCAGTACCACCTATTCTCAAAACTAGGCCTTTTGTTTCCAACACTGCATCAATTTGTAAAACCCATTTTGACCAACATATTTGTACGATTGTTCTCACGCTTAAAAAAAATGCTCAGGTAGCTGCAGATATGGTACGTGCCCAGGTTTCGAGAAAGGATGACAAAACCCTTCAATGTAGTTTTTATTTGTCAAATGTTTTTTTGGGACCATTTTCCTGGTATTAATACAGTAAATAAAAAAAGAACACAACCTCTGAATAAATAACAAGATAAATTATCTTTATTTCCACATCTTTGTCATTTATAAAATTATGTGTCCACAATCAATATTAACAAGGCAATACAGAGAATCCTTTTTATTTTCTCAGAGGTGAACTCAGGCTCTAGAGACTGTTAACTTGTCTACACAGACAGAAAACGATGTTATACATATGAGGCTGATCACTCCTTCACTGTCAGTAAAGGTGGTTATTCTTTAACAGATGGTAGAGGACTTTAAGTGCCATCCTAGAGGAGATGTGGGACCCAAAACGGATTGTCTGGGTCTCCAGAGCCTGCATCCACACCAAGCCCTTCAATGTACAGTCATAAAACTTCATAATCCATCACTGCTTATCGCTCAGTGTAAACCAAACAAAGTTCATTCACAAATTCTTGAACATTCTCGCAGTGGATAACCATCACTGAAATGATCGGCGTCATCATCATTAATTAGCTTAAGCATGATTCTTGTCTATCTTAAACACGATAACGTCATATTCTTTTTTTTCCCCCTACAGTAAAAGACACAAAACCCCAGCAACTGTAAAAACCAAATGGGAAAAAAAATGAAATAACAACCTCTATATTCTATGAAACAATAACAAAAAAAGGAGATCCTTAGATACCATGTGCTCAAAGAAAAATGAAAAACAGTTTCTCGCAGGTCTGTGTGTTGTTGGTAAGTAGGTTTCATTGATGAAAGTTATCAAAAAATTAAATATTATATACTGTATAGGTTATTATTACAGTAACAAGGTGCCATGCGATCATATTCTCATCTTCTGTACAGAGTTGAGGATTCAGTAGTAAATAACGAGGCTATACAGACCTATAGTGCCTGGTGGCCAGAGTGCCAGCATGTTACAGAGCCATGGAGACCTGGGACGGAGACCAGTGGTCTGCTGGTCTGGACAGAGGTGCCACATTCACATGTTGGTGAAAGAAAAACGTAACGCAACAGCTGTTTAATGTCAAATGGAGACAGAATCAAGCCATTACTTATAGACAAAATCCGTCTTCTGGTATAAAATTAGAAGCAATATTCCACCCTTAAATCTTCTCACACTGACATCGGGAGTTCTTTCAATCTGGTGTTGTCTTTAGAGGGAACTTTCTCTCAGTTTGCTGGGTCAACTTCTACTTAAAGGGGACATATCATGTTAATCTCAAAGTTCATACTATACGTATTTTAGTCTTCTGCTAGAACATATTTAATGTTCAAAAAACAAAATTGTCTCATACTGTCCATCTGAATATAGCTGCATTCAACCTATGTCTGAACTGCTCCGTTTCAGTGCCTGTCTCTTTAAGATCCCCCTCCCGAAAAAGCCAAGTTTAATCTGATTGGCTTGAGAGAATAATATGGCACACCTTTGTAAAAGGTAGTTGTCAAGCCGTGGATGGAGATACTCTGATACATTCTGACGAGCCCGCATGTGACGTGTCATGGGGGGGGGACAATGTGATTGGCTTGTTGAATCACATGTCTTCTGATCGAGTCTTATTTCACAGTTTGTGTGTTGGCACTCCAGATACCCAATGTGTATGCAAAACCACTGAAAGAGTTTTTCATGATATGTCCCTTTTAAGTGAGTGATTTCCTACTGTACATTTCCAAAAATGACCCCAGAGAGCATGTGGAACTGGAAATATCTGCATTCGATGATGTCATGCCATCCAAGTTTGGCTAGTTATCCTCTGGAGTAAGAAGTAAAACGTCACCAGGCAACAAAATACATGAACACAACTATTTACAGTCTAATGACCAATCTGCTATTGCTCGAAAATGTTGGAAGTGTTTAAGGATGGATTTTCCTTTTAGATTCTAAACCAAGCTCTTCTATGTCACACTAGTGTGAAGGCAAGAAAAGGAAAGAAAAGATAGAAAGATCTGCACATTGTGTCAATAAAAAGGTGCCTTGAAGATTTTGTGGCTTTATCAAATTCCTTTGAATTGTTTTTGACCCAGCAGGATTATTTTTGTTTGAATATGACACTTTGTACCATGTGGACACAACGAGAGACCAGAGACACCACTGAACCCAGTCCACAGAGCCCCAGGGCCCAACACATAAACCCAGAATTAAGACTTAAAGACACAATCCAAACCCCGCAGGTTCATTCAGTCAAATACATTACTATTTAGTCATTATAAAACAATACGAAAGTGAGTCGCTGAAGCACAGAGAGCAGGAGGAGCTGAGGGAGCGCAAACGAAGCACAACATAAGAAGGGATTCCTATTAAACAGGCCTCTGACCAGGGGGACATTCAGAGTCTCTTAGACCTCAAACCAAGAACCTCATGTTGGGGTACATATAGAGTGAGAGTGGTGGTGGTCCTGGATGAGCCTAATTAAAGGCTCACAGGAACACATTCATGTCGACCACATATTCATTGTGGAGGTGCAGTGGGCTATATAAGGCATGGATGTTGAATGTGCTAAACGCGTAAATGATTCATGGCCAAGTGAGACTGACAGTCGAGCAGTTTACTTGCCAGAACTTACTTTAACTACATTGTGTGCGATTCGTCCACTATCAAGTCAAATCAGACAAATTAATTAAAGTAACACACACAAACACACAAACGTCAGCGCTGGTGCAGGGTACGGACTAACTGATTAAATCAAAAGGGTAGATCAACAAGAGGATGCTCCCAGATAATTATTATGTACAAAATGTCATGGAGCTTCTTCATCCTGCTCCGATCTTCCTTTAGTTTAGATGTTTGACAGCTAAAACTCCACAGCAGATGGACGTTAAAGTGAGGCTTAGCAGGACCAGCTGGGTGGACTGGCTGCGGACTACTCTACTAATATGCTGGTTCTGTTGCCGTTTGACATTTTTATTTTTATGTTTGCCAAGTCCGTGAGCTGACCTCAGCTCCTCGAATTCAAGGGGCAAAGGAAGCGGCCAAGCAGCATAAAGCTATTCACACCTTTGGGTGGAGCGGCATCTCCAACTCAAGAGCTCCTCCACAGAGAGCCGGAAAAAAGAGAGACAGAGAGAGCAAGACGGGCATCAAACTCCACCAACAGGAGAGTGAAGACGAGGGGCGATGAAGGAGCAGCGCTGTGGCAAACTGGCCATAGTTACAATTTGTGTTGTGCCGATGAGGCGGAGCTGCCTTGAACTCACTATCGGTAGTGTGGGTGGCAGAAGCCTGGGTGGTGCCTCCATGTTATGTGGATGTGGACACACACACGGACACGCACACACACAACTGTTTTCACCTTCCACATTATGCCGACGCTCTTCCTCTGCAGGTGTGGACACCGTTCTCTTCTCCACGGCAGGCCTCTCAATCTCTCTTTTGGTCTCTCTGCTAATTTATAATCTCCCTCCCAACCCCCCTTCGTTATTCTCAACCCCATTCCCCTGTCCTCCCTCTCCTTTTTACTGTACAGCCAAAAAAAAAAACAATGAGCAGAAATCTAATAAAAAAGAAAAGCAAGAGCCCTGGGCAGTTTTATCTTATTTTCTCCCTTCTTCTCTGCAGTTGTTTCTAGCTCTTGCATCTATTAAGACAGGGCCTGCATCTACCTGTTCTCACACACACACGCAGACCCACACACACACACACACACTGCTCATTTACTCACACACTCGTACAAAGCCATGCTCGCTGGAAAACATGCATGCGACTCTTTCTCGCGCACTCGCTCTCATGCGAGCCCTGCTCATTGCTAGTGGTGTGTTTTTTTGTGTTGTTTTTTTTTGGACATGCAGGATTCGGGAATGAGGACAGGGGGAGAGGAAAGGTCTCTAGCTCCTAAAGGGAAGAGGGTAGACATGTGTCTAAGTGTGCGAGTGTGTTGAGGGAGAGGTCTTAGTTCAGCTGCTGCCACCTCCTCCGGTATTTCTTATCCTCATCACCTGCGAGGGATTTAAAAACAAACACATCATTTTGAATACATAGTATAAAAGTGCGATCAGTCTTTAGCTCTTTCTACTAGAGAGTGAAGGGAGGAAGGAAGAGGTTGGAAATAAAGTACCTTTTCACAGAAGGTGAGATAAAAAGAGTTTAGGCTGAATTAGAAACGCAGGAGAGAAAAAAGATCAGAGAGAGACTCGTCAGTAAAATCAGACTTTTAACATCACAACATTCACCGAGTTAACATTTCAGACTCATGACACACAGATTTCTGTGGGTTTATTCGTTGGGAGAATAGAACCAAAGAGGCTCCACATACCTTCTAGATGGTTCCTGGAGATGTATTTCAGTGCCTCATCCAGGAGGATGACTGGGATGGAAATCTTCAGGACCACGATCCACTGGTACCAGCGCAGCGGGGTCACCTGGAAGATCAACTGTGGGGCGAAGGAGATTAAAAAAAAAAAAAAAAAAAAAAAAAAAAGAGTGAGAGACTCTTTCAGAAATGCTTCAGATGTTGGACAATGTAATGCAATGAAGCCTTTTCTGCAGTGGCCCTGATAGCTC